>NC_090655.1:126235598-126252040 GCF_040937935.1 Hyperolius riggenbachi | reverse complement strand
GGCTGCCAAGTTCTTCAGTGTTGTGGTTCTGTGATGCATCTCCCCCATCCAGGGCCCCTCTCTGCACACTGCCTGTGTATTATTTAGATTAGAGCAGCTTCTCTCTTCTCTCTTATCTTTTACAAACTGGATAAATCCTCCTCTGAGCTGGCTGGGCTTTCACATACAGAGGAATTACATACAGGCAGAGCTGTCTGCACTCTGCAGGAAGAAACAGCCTGACACTTCAGTGGAAGATAGCTGCAGGGAGAAAGAAACACACAAATGATCTCTTGAGATTCAAAAGGAAGGCTGTATACAGCCTGCTTGTGTATGGATGTATTTTCTATGTGTGGACATACTGTACATCAATCTACTTCCTGTTTTGGTGGCCATTTTGTTTGTTTATAAACAAACTTTTTAAAACTGTTTTTAAACCACTTTTAATGCGGCGAGGAGTGGCAAAAATTGTGACAGAGGGTAATAGGAGATGTCCCCTAACACACTGGTATGTTTACTTTTGTGCCCCCCCCCCCCCCCCCCCGGGTTCCCTCTAGTGTCCGCTGTGCCATCTCCCTAGTCCCTTGCAGTGTTGCTAGCAGGGCTGTGGAGTTGGTACAAAAATCTTCCGACTTTACGAAACTGCCGATTCCAACTCCAGGTACCCAAAATGCCTCTGCCTCCGACTCCTTAGTCTAATACTTACCAGGGCTGTGTATTTTGTCCAAAACCATCCGACTCCTTAGGTTATGAAATCACGACTCCAACTCCCACTCCAGGTACCAAAATTGCTTCGACTCCGACTCCACAGCCTTGGTTGCTAGCCCCTGCACCCCTCAGTCCTCTACAATGTCGCTGTTCCCCGACCCGCTGTCCACTCCGGTGTCCATTACATACTGGCGATGAAGGCTGCAACAAGTTTCTACAGGCCATGTCCCCTCTGGCGTCCATTACATCTCTGAGATGAAGGCTGCGGTTACCCAGAGTGGCTACGGAAGTAGCCGCACAGCTTTGAAAAAATTTAGGTGATTCAGGCGGAGGGGAGCTGCCCCAGACCGCCAATCACCGCTCTGACTGCTCTCTTCTTCCTGCTGATAGCAGCCGCGGCCTTGCGGGCGGGACAAGTCTCAGTCATTGGGGCCAATCACTGCACGCTCTAACAGTGATTGACCCCAATGATGGAGACTTGTCCCGCCCGCAAGGGCAAACGCCAGCCTTCATCTCTGGTATGTAATGGACGCCAGAGTGGACAGCGGGTTGGGGAACAGCGGACATTGTAGAGGACTGAGTGTGCAGGGGGTAGCAACATTTCAAGGGACTGAGGAGATGGCACAGCGGACACTAGAGGGAACAGAGGACAGGCACTCCAGAAGACACAGGGACACTGGAGGTCAAAGGAGGACAGAAGGACACAGGATGACACGGGTAAAGAGGACAAAGGACACATGGGGACAGAGGACATAGGGGAACAAAGGGATATAGAGGACACAGGGACAGAGGAAACAGGATAAAGGACACAAGAGGTACCAGAAAGGCACAAGGGAGACAATCATTGTGGGAGGGAAGGTACATAAGACGCAACCGCACCATGGACGCACCAGGTTCAATATAAATTTTTTCCCCTTAGTTTTTGTCCTCTAAAGCTAGGTGCATCTTATAGTCCCAGTGCGTCTTAAGGTGGCCACACACGATACAATAAAATGATCCGATTTTACAGCAATTCGATAAAAACGATCGGATCTCCCGAAAAAATCGAAAGCTTTTTTTCCATTCGACTGAAAAATCCGATCGGTTTTCCCGTTTTCTTCAATTTTTATCGATCCGAATGCCAGATATTTTTCTTCAATCTTTCTAAAGATTGTATGGTGTGTGTTAGATTGTCAATTTATTAATATACACACCCTAGCAATTTTGTCATAGTTGCCAATCATTTTCATCATAATTGGGGAAAAATTGACATGCGAGTGTGGTACATTGGTCAGATTTTTTAAAATGTTACAATCAGTCAGAAAAATTGATAGCAATTCTTAAATTGAACAGATATTTAAAAATTGTATGGTGTGTGGCCACCTTTATAGTTTGAAAAATATGGTAAATGTAAGAAAAGACTAATGGACAGATTCAAAGCGAGCAGAGGCAGTATAACACATTATAACAAAACGTACATCTAAAGGATGTCTGGATGCCTCTTACTATTGTAATGCTGGGGCTGCACACACTCATCTGCTGTTACCAACAATGAGCTAAAGTAAATTACCGAACTTCTACCGCACCTGTGAAAATATTGAAGAATTGGCACACAAGTATTAAAGGGGAACTGAAGAGAGAGGTATATGGAGGCTGTCATGTCTATTTCCTTTTAGACAATACCAGTTGCCTAGCAGCCCTGCTGATCCTCTGCCTCTAATACTATTAGCCATAGCCCCTGAACAAGCATGCAGCAGATCAGGTGTTTCAGTGGTTCAGACTTATAAGTCTGATCTGACAAGACTAGCTGCATGCTTGTTTCTGGTTTTAATCAGATACTACTGCAGAGATATAGACCAGCAGGGCTGCCAGGCAACCTGGTATTGATTAAAAGGAAATAAACATGACAGCCTCCATATACCTCTCTCTTCAGTTCCCCTTTAAAGAGGTTCTGTAGCAAAAAAAGTAGGCAGTTAAAAAATGTGACAGATGACAGGTTTTGGGCCAGTCCATCTTTTTAAGGGGGATTCTCAGGGCTTTCTTTGTTTTCAACAGTATTTCCTGAACAGCAGTTTAACTGCCAAAATAGCAAGATACCAGCCGGCCTCCCTAATCACTTGCACACTATTATGTCAGTTAGGTTTTGCAACTGTTGTTCAGGAAATGCTGTTGAAAACAAAGAAAGCTCTGAGAATCCCCCTTAAAAAGATGGGCTGGCCCAAAACCTGTCATCTGTCACATTTTTAACTGCCTACCTTTTTTCGCGAACGAACCCCTTTAAATACCAATTGCAGTATTACACACACACACACACACACACACACACACACACACACACACACTCACACTCACACTCACACTCACACTCACACTCACACTCACACTCACACTCACACTCACACTCACACTCTCTCACACACACACACACACACACACACTCACACTCTACAGCAGCCTTTTATGAATTGACACCATAGACTGTTCTGATAAGATTGCAGCTTCCAGTAGTAGTAGTCATAGTAGCAGTAGCTGGTTACAAATGATTTGTTTGTGCCAAATTGGATATTATCCAGTTGTTGGTTCTTGGGACGCTTGACCCAAGAAAAAAGCATCCAAGGATAAGCACAATCATATGGTCATGCTGCATACACATACTTGTGCACGGTTTTCTCCCTCTCCCTGTTTCCGATTCCCCATAATCATCCTTAAAAAAAAACAAAACAAAAAACTTTTGGCTAAATAAAAATCCCTAGGTGATTGTGTTTTGTGATCAGTGTAAACCAGGCCTAAAAGAGCTGTGTACATATGCAAGGAGCATGGCTCAGCATGGCTCTATTTGTTACATCACCCCTCCCACATTCCTGCTCCTCCCCGATTGGCTGAGGGCAGTTTAGTGTTACAGGAGACTGAAATCTTATCTTGTTGTGCTCACATGTTTACAAAGCAAGCTAGCTTTTTTTTTTTTCTATAAGAAAAAAAATTACATCAGAATTGCCTTCAGTCAGAGGGAACCAAAATGGCAAATGCCAGAAACAAAATAAATGCTTATTTACTAAATAAAGTTCACTAAAATCAAAATGAAAGGGATTAAATATAAGGCAAACAATTACAGTATTTGGATTCTATCTTGGAATAAATGTGATGACTGTCAAACTTTCTTAGCCATAACATGTCAGTGTATCTACATAACATACATATACTCACCCTATGCTGCTTTTACCCTGATATTTTGGAAATGCCTCTGTTTACCTTATAGCATACATTACGAGGTTAGGGAGGACAGGCCTTAGTGCTTTGCTTGCTTGGCTCTGGTTCTCCCATGTTAAGCATCAGTGCAGTCTCTTCTGTCAGTCAGGAGCAGTACAGCTAGTCCAACATTTGCTGTGCTGCCCTGTCATGTTGCTTGTTCCTTTCCAGTGTAGTTCCCAGCACCTACAAGTTAAAATCTTGTAAATACACTAGATGGTGGTTGGCCAGGCTGCCTGCAGTCCTTTTTTATATGTATATGGTGTTTGAGGAGCGGGGAGAAGGTGTAGTGACTGCTTGTGGCAGCCACAGGTGATGCATCTAAGTTATTGTACACATGCAGTGGAGAAACGGCAGATAGGATCTAGTGGTGGTGGGCATTGTAGAGCATTACTGAAAAAGAGTAAGATGCCGAAAATGCACATTGATGGATGAAGAGACTGTGCTTATGACTACAAAAAAAGTGACAGTAGTAAATGGGTTATTCTTGTACTTTGCTAGCATGATGTATTTATAACTCACTAGAGGGTACAATGCAGCCTCATTTTACACATTGTGGCCCTATTGGTTCTTGCGTTCATAAAGCCTAGATATTGCATGGTACAGGTGAGCAGTTTCATGAATGCTTTATGTAAAGAAAATGGCTTTGGTGTCATGTATGCCCTGTAACGGGATTTTCTCTTTTTATTACAGGTATGCCATGGCGTTATCAAACAACCATATATGCCCAGTGTCAAACTGGTAAGAATAAATACTATAAATTGTTGTTTTTTGGTTTTTCTAGGAATTTAGTTTTTTGCTCAAAAGTATTAAGATTATAGATTTATAAAGCACCAACATATTCCATGACTCTGTACCAAGTAAGATCAAATCACTGGATACAGATAGGTATGATCAATGAGATGCAAATATTTCTGAGTTTATGAAGATTTATGTACATTTTTATGTATAGATATATGCACCTTGAATATGGACCAATCATGTCCCACCCAGGTTTAAATTGATTGCTCCATTTTAAAATTGCATACATTTGCATAAAAATGTACATATATTTGCATAAACTTGGAAATATTTGCATCTCCTTGATCATCCCTAGGTACAGCATAATGTAGACAGAGATATAAACAAAGAATAGAAGAACATCGGTACATAGTCAAGAATTGGTAGACATAGTAATTAACCAGTTCACCCCCAAGGGTTTTTATCCTAACGGACCAGAGCAATTTTCAGTTGTCAGCGCTCCTCCCTTTTATTCCCTAATAACTTTATTACTACTTATCACAAGAAAATGATCTATACCTCGTTTTTTTCGCCACCAATTAGGCTTTCTGTGGATAGTACATTTTGCTAAGAATTATTTTATTCTAAATGCATTTTAATGAGAAAAACAGAAAAAAAAAGAGAAAAAATCATTATTTCTCAGTGTTCAGCCTTTATAGTTTTAAAATTAAACATTCTCCTGTGGATAAAACAAACACGTTTTATTTGCCCAGTGGTCCCGATAATTAAACCGTTTAGATTATGTCCCTACCACAATGTATGGCGACAGTATATTATTTTGAAATATAAGTGGTTATTTTTCTGTTTGTTCTGGCCATAATTACAAGCCCCTATGTAATAAATTAAAATTAATTTTCCCCCATAAAATATAGAATAAAAAAAGCTGAGTCCCTAAGGCAACTATTTTTTTTTTTTTTTAAGCTGATTTTTTTTTTTTTTACAAGTGTTTTTTTTGGGGGGGAGGGTTGGAAGTGTAATTTTATTAATGATGTGTATATACTTGAAAATGTATGTATTTTGTAAGTGTAATATACTTTTTGGCCACAAGATGGCGCTGGTGAACACTCATAGGACGTGTTCATTTTTTTTTTTTTTTTTTTTACACACTTTATTAAACTGTTACATTTCCTGTTTATGTGAATGGACGTAGCCGCTGTTCGCGGTCACATCCATTCACTCCAGGCACTGCGATTGGGTAGAGGACTGTTCAGTCCTCTTCCCCAATCGCCCAGCACGGGATCCCGACGGTAATGGCGGCGGGTAGCGGCGGACACACGGCGGTAGCAGCGGCGGGAATGCGCGACGTATTAAAACGTCATGTTGCTGTTAATAGCGGTAAGCATGACGTTTTAATACGTTAGGATGGCGGTAAATGGTTAAAGTGGCCATTTTAACAATCTGTAGCAAACTCCACGCCACAAAAGGGGGCAGAGTGTCCTGCCCCTGCACGCTTCCAATCTCAGAGCTGGGTTCACAAGGGCGCTCGGCACAAGGCTCAGCCAATGCGAAACACTTCTCTCGACACTTATCCTTCCCATCCACCTAACACTAAAGCCACAGCTGATGTGGGGTTCATCACGATAATGGCAGGACCTCGGACCCCCAATTACTTACCCCCATGCTGCTTCTCTGTGAACCGCCACCATGTGGAGTTTGGGTATATTGTACCCTAACTCTGTGTGCTGGCACCTCATCCGCTATCTAATAGCCAAATTCTGGTGCTCATTGTCTGGTCAAATTTACACTGTGATCTATTGTGGAGCCTTAATGCTCATACACACATCAGACTATGGTCTTTGGAAAATGAAAGATCACAGACCAATCTTACCACCCTTCATGTAGTATGAGAGCATTCAGAAAAAAATCTTTGCAAGATGCTGCACACACGGATCTGTACATACACAAAAGATCAGTATCTGCAAAAGATCTGTTCCTGCCAAAAATCCATTCCTGTAAATTGCAATGATAGTCTATGAGATCTGCAGATCATCATACACACATGATTTAACTGACATTCATCTGCAGATCAAGCAATCATCCACAGATCTGAAAATCCATCCTGGTGGATCTGATCTGCAGATGAATGTCAGTTAAATCATGTGTGTATGATGATCTTTTGCAGATACTGATCTTTTGTGTCTGTACAACATCTGTATGTGCAGCATCTTGCAAAGATTTTTTTCTGATGTGGAGTTCAGCTCCATAGAAAAGACTGTGTAGAGTATGGCTCTCATACTACATGAAGGGTGGTAAGATTGGTCTGTGTGATCTTTCATTTTCAAAAGACTATGGTCTGATGTGTGTATGTGGCCTTAGTTTCCAAGTTCTCTATGCTCCCAAATTGCCTGTTTCCGTATTGGTCTTCTGAACCCTGCTGAACCTCCTTGCCACTTGTAACAAACCATCATGCCTGGTAGCAGCAAATGCTCACCCTTGGACAGGGAGAAGAGGCAGTGTTTGTTGTGTTTACAAGTGCTCTGATTGCTCTTGCTGTCTATTAGGATTAATGGATGACTACATACAAAGGAGATTGCTGAATCCTTCAGTATCTGGCTGTAGCACTGGAGCACTCGTGAATATTGAACTCTGGCTAATAAGTGTCTAGATTTCTAGGCTTGAGCAGAATATCTGCTGCTATTCGCTATTAAGAGGTTGTTACAGGGGTAGGAGGTTGAGCAGGAACAGTTAAGGATAGGATCATAAAAGTACACACTTAGCCTGCTGGATCCACACGGTGCGTTCGCACACTCGATTTCCCGCTCGATTCGCATGCAAAGTATGCCAAATCGACCTAACCATCCATCGAAATCCAAATCTGACATGTTGGAAATAAACGAATTGATGGGAATCGAGCGGGAAATCGAGTGCGGAAACGCACCATGTGGATCCAGATGTCAGCTACAGTAGATGGCTATGTCAAATGGGGGACTTGGTCAAGGCAGTTAATCACCATGACTAGATGCTTGCATTCATTACTGTTCAGAAATGCTGACATTTAGAGATGAACCAAGTAAGTTTTGGCATCAATTGTTCTTAATGTCAATCTAAGGACTAGTAACAGCATCTAGTAAGATGAGTTGCGACAGCTGCTCTTGTGACGTGAGCCTTATGAAATCTGGTGTGTAATCTCTCTTACAGACTCGTAGCTCAAATTATATTTGTGTATTGCATCATTTATAGCATGACTTGACACTAAAGTGGGCATTCCTATAGTATGTGTGTCTTTCTGCAGAAAAGCACAGCAGTGTGTTAGGAAGACAAATTTTCCTGGAGACCATACTGTAGAAGCATGAATATAAACTGCAAGGTCGTGTGACATCATAGCTTCTTTTAGTAGTTTAAGATAATCTTTGCTATGGTAGAGATGCTATTTGTAGCTAGCATACTTCAATATGCTGATGTTGCTCTCTAGGTAGTGACAGAGGAATTGCCTTATTTAAGCCCATATGTTGTGTGACACCGTTATCTAGTACTATTTCTGTATGGTGATAATCCGACCACATAAAACAACTCTTCAAGTAAAATACAGAGACAAAATAGCTGCTGAGGAATTCCTTCACACTGCACATGACAAATCCTACAAATATGCACCAGATTTTAATGTAAGCTGCCAAATGGGTGACTCTCCAGTACACAGGAAATTCTCTGGTTATTCAAATTAAGTTTCACAATGCAGCGGTTTTCACTGCTATTAAAGTGCCACCATAGTGACATTATGTAGTAAATCATTTACCTACTTATACATTTTATCAAAAACTAACCCTCGTAGACCCCGTGTGCAAATAGTGCGCAGATTTCTGCCGCTTGGCCCTGCCCCCTCGCAGCTGAGTGCCAGGGCACTCTCTGTATAGGAGATGGAGTGCCACAGAAGCGCCACAGCGCTCGGCTGCAAGGGGGTGGAGCTAAGCACAGGAAGTCAGTACGCAGGAGGTCACCAAGGGAGAGTGCTGGGAACACACCATTAGCTTTTTTTTGGCAGAGAAATGGTTCGATAGATAATTTCCGACAGGTCCGATCTTATTTTTGATATTTTTTCTGATCGATTTTTCATAGTAGTGAATGGAAATTGATCAGAAAAACAATCTGATAGTAAATCTGCAGAAAAATCTCATCGTGTAGTCCCAGCATAAGACTGAAAACCCTTCCAAAGTCGTAGCTTTTTAGAACGCCATGCATACCATGTCTATTTTTACAAATTATAGTCCCTTTATGATACCCATACATGTATTGATTTTCCTGACAAAGGTGATCCATGTAATTTAAATCTGCCAAGGAATCATACCTAAAAAATTCCTCTTTGATTTTATCTTACAGAGAATCTGTATTGTTAAAATCACACAAAAGTAAACATACCAGTGTGTTAGGGGACATCTCCTATTACCCTCTGTTACAATTTCACCGCTCCCCGCCGCATTAAAAGTAGTCAAAAACCGTTTTAAAAAGTTTGTAAACAAAATGGCCACCAAAACAGGAAGTAGATTGATGTACAGTATGTCCACACATAGAAAATACATCCATACACAATCAGGCTGTATACAGCCTTCCTTTTGAATCTCAAGAGATAATTTGTGTGTTTCTTTCCCCCTGCAGCTCACTGAAGAGTTACAAGCTGATTGTTTGTTTACTCTTGCAGACAGCTCTGCCCGGTTGTCTGTAATTCTGCAGTATGTGACTCATCAGTATGTGAACAGAGGATTTATCCAGCTTGTAAAAGATAAGAGAACAGAGAAAAGCTGGCTAATGTAAATAACACACACACACACAGGGGAGTGTGCATAGAGGGGGCATGCATAGCAGATCACACTGAAGAGTTGGCAGCCTTCCAAACACAGGATGACAAGTCCGACAGGGGAAAGATAAGCTGATTTATTACAGAGATGGTGATAGTATAAAGTGCTGCAGTAAGCCAGAGCACATTATAATAGGTTTAGGAACTTGTAGGATGGTAGAAAACACAATGACATTTTTGTTACAGAGTCCCTTTAAATCCATTGCAACTATCATTTGAACCGGTTGGACGATGAGTAAATCAGGAGAGGGGCGGTAGTAACAGTGCATAGCATAGCAGTGCAATGCTGCTGCTCGGTCGATGCTGGAATCTATAGAAAAGCTGTGTGTGGTAGGAATCAATCACGCTCTGAATCTATTCCGCAATCTGGACTACCTCACACCCGGGTGCATTCCATGAGCATTTCAGTGCTCTGCAGATCGCCAGCAATTAGCAAAGTGTTGTAACAACTGAGACCATTCTCACTACAGCATTTGTGATTTGTATAAATCGCAAACATGATGCATGCTGCATTTTGCATGAACAAGAATCTCTATATACAGGCAGGAAATTGTTAAATATAGGCAGGAAATTGCTTAAAATGCATAAATGGATACCTTTAGCCAAGTGTATGTCCCTTCCTTAAAGTGGGTTACTTTACCCTAGGGAGTACTTACCTTGGGAGGGGGAAGCCTCTGGATCCCAAAGAGGCTTTCCCCATCCTCAGCAGTGGAGATCCAGCGCTGGCTCCCCTAAAAGTCTGACAAGGGATTGTAAGCGATGTGCGCAGGTGCAGTAGTGGCTTTCCCTCAGGCTCCGACGCCGGCTCGACCTGCTTGCACAGTACAGCGGACCCAATCTGGTTCGGCTATTTCCGCAAATGAGGATGCTGCTGTTGACATCTTATTGGCCAAGGAGGACTGGGAAGCCTCATTGAATGCAGAGGCTTACCCCTCCTGAGGTAAGTATCAGATTATTTTATTTTAAACTTGGAGGTTTTCTTTAAAGCAGATCTTTGAGTTTCAGAGAAGAAACAAACAAAAAATACCTCCTGTAGAGGGGATGATCCAGAGGCTTCCCACATGCTCCTCTACAGGAATGAGCGTGACCGCAATACGCATGTACAGGATGGCTCAAGACTTCACAGTAGTCCATGCTACTGTGCAGGATCAAGTGTGGCTGCGCTCGGGTGATGAGCTTCGGGGCATCCCAATACTGGAACGGTGAGGTGAAGGGGGTCGAGGGATTTTCCGGAAGCTTTCCTCTACTTAGAGTAGCTGTCAGCTATACTATCTCAGGAAAAAAACCAAACATTTAGGGTTTTCCATTTTGACTGTGTCTATCTTGAAGTCAATTCTGACAAATTTTCTCCCTTACTCTGTCATTGCCCGCCTTCCTCCCTGTCTTCAGACACACCCACCCAGCTCTGCAGTAGAAAGTGCATTGTCTCAGCATGAGAAATATTGTCCAATCAGAGAGAAACTGAAGTGTGGGAGGAGAAAACTGGAGGGAAAGAGGCTTTAACCTCTTGAGGACCTCAGTGTTAAACCCCCCCCCCCCCTAAAGACCAGGCCATTTTGCATTAAATTGGCCACTGCAGCTTTAAGGCCAAGCTGCAGGGCCACTCCACACAGCACACAAGTGATTTCCCCCCCCCCTTTTCTCCCCACCAACAGGGCTCTCTGTTGGTGGGGTCTGATTGCCCCCCCCCCCCCCCAATGTTTGTTTGTATGTGTGTGTCTTTGTTTAATAAAAATGTCTTGTTTGTTTTTTGTCAACTGTAACCCCCCTCCCTCCACCGCCAGCCAATCCCCATGATCAGCTGTCATAGGCTTCAGCCTATGACAGCCGATCACCTCTGTGTCTCAGGAGGGGACAGCCGTGTCACACGGCTGTACCTAGTACAGCGCTGCTGCAGATCGTAGCGCTGTACATGTAATTAGACGGCGATTACGCCATCTAACAGTCTCCCGAGTGGCAACCCCCACTCGGACCTGAAGGCAGAGCTCCGCTCACCAAGCAGGAGATGCACGCGCACCCTGGGCGCGATCTTCTGCAAAACAGAGCCCCAGGACTTTACGCCGATCGGCGTTAGGCTGTCCTGGGGCTGCCACCGCGGCCACACCCATCGGCGTGACACGTTCGGCTAGAGGTTAACCAACCAGGCTACATTAGTTATGTCTGAGGGGAAAGTAAAGAAGAAAGTTCCCCTGCAACTTCCTTTGTGCGGCAGATGTACCAAATAAGAGCCAGGTAAACTGGGGAATGATTTTTATGAAGAAAAGCAAGATTTATTTATTTTATTTTTTTTACTTCCTTTCGGATTGCATGGTCATCCTTATTACTTGTTTACCAGATAACAATAAGAAATTTGATTTTATGCTTGACAGTTGTACTTTGGAGCACTTTTTCCCTTCAGGTATACTTTTATGATGATATTTTGTACATTAACAAGACCATTTACCTACTTTTCTTGCTACTTGTATAATTGGTTCTCATTGTCTCCTATAACCCTGCACAGTAAAACTTGCATGCATCCATGACAGCATTAGCAAAACACTCAGTTGAGTGCCAGGTGTCACTTTTTAAGAATCCCTGGCTGAATGGTTTATGTGATTTGTTCAGCCCTGGCCTGCAGCAGTGACGCTCAGCTGTGCAGGAAGTGGCAGGGTCTCCCGGCCCTGATGCATTTGACATCGGCTAGTCAAGGAATGTCTACACACAAGCTGGAAACTGAGTGCCGATGCAAATCTAGAAAAACAAATCTGGGGCTTACTGTTAAATGGTTTTTAATTAGTTGTCATCTGAAAAGGGTAGGCTTCATACTATGTATAATAATAATAATAATTCATAGCTCTGTGTACTGTCACTGCAGTTTAATTTTTGCAGTGGTGTTTATTTTTGTTGTGCTAATGATTTGCATACGGACATCATGTGCTCATTTATTTGCCTTGTGTTGTCTGCTTCATTCCCTTCATAACAATAGAAGCATTCATTTTCTAGTGGTCAACATGTGACAGCTGCAAGACTTGTACACATGCTCTGGTCTGACACTTCTCCTTCTGATAACAAACTGTGTTTATTCTAGTATCTGCTTGATAAAGCAACCAAACACTGAGGAACCTTTGCCCAAGCCTTGCGAAAGTTTACCCCAGGAAGCTGGTTCCCAGAGACTACTTCATATGTCACAATCAAGAATAGCAGACCTGTTCTATGGGATTCATGTCAGACTGATTGACCCATGACAACCATGTTATGCCTGCCAGGCCTGGGTGGGTTTAGCATGATGATATGGAGCTCCATCTTCCGTAAAAAGTGGATGTTTTCAGAAGCGACCCAGCAGAAAAGATTTTGAGCAGACCCTGCTCCAAATTCGCCCGTCTTTTTCTTTTTTTTTTCGCTGTTGATGGTGGGCTACGCACTCTAATCACCCTGTACTCCAAATTGCACTCCAAACTATCTGGGAGAAGTGCTTAAAGGGGAACTGAAGAGAGAGGTATATGGAGGCTGTCATGTTTATTTCCTTTTAGACAATACCAGTTGCCTGGCAGCCCTGCTGATCCTCTGCCTCTAATACTATTAGCCATAGCCCCTGAACAAGCATGCAGCAGATCAGGTGTTTCAGTGGTTCAGACTTATAAGTCTGATCTGACAAGACTAGCTGCATGCTTGTTTCTGGTTTTAATCAGATACTACTGCAGAGAAATAGACCAGCAGGGCTGCCAGGCAACTGGTATTGATTAAAAGGAAATAAACATGACAGCCTCCATATACCTCTCTCTTCAGTTCCCCTTTAAGCATGGGTTGTGAGTTATCAAGATGGTATTCTTGACTGAGTTGTTGCCACACCCATGTGCATTGCAGAAGTGGATGAATGTGGATTCATCTGGGAAAATTACACACTGCCAACAGGTCACATCCTGCTCCTCCAATTTTTGTGTCCCCATTCCTTTTACACTTTTGGCTGTGGGCATCTTTTGTCCTCTTATGATTCTATTCCACTAACCATCCCTAGAAATGGACACAGTTGACATGCTAGCACTGGAGCGAGAAACAAGCTGTGGAGGAGCACATCCTAAAATTTCACTTTTTTGAGAAACCTTCAGTAAACCGAAATTACAATTTGCATTTTTCCCAAAACCAGCACAAAACACTCACATATGGGTGATGGAGGGAAAAGTCAGTGCAACAGACAGGGCAGTTTCTAGGCTAAATTTCACCCAGGGTGAGGGTGTAAAAATCCCCCCCCCCCCATGGAGCCAGGCATACATAGGTGCCCGCAGTACAGGTTAGCTACGTAGGTGCCTCCAGTATAGGGTAGCCTTTATAGTTGCCCCCAGTATAGATTAGATAGGTAGTTGCCCCCAGTGTAGGTTAGATAGGTAGGTGCCTGCTTTATAGGTTATCTACGTAGGTGCCTCCAGTATAGGGTAGCCTGTATAGTTGCCACCAGTGTGGGTTAGATAGGTAGGTGCCCCCAGTATGGGTTAGATAGGTAGGTGCCCCCAGTATGGGTTAGATAGGTAGGTGCCCCCAGTATGGGTTAGATAGGTAGGTGCCCCCAGTATGGGTTAGATAGGTAGGTGCCCCCAGTATGGGTTAGATAGGTAGGTGCCCCCAGTATGGGTTAGATAGGTAGGTGCCCCCAGTATGGGTTACATAGGTAGGTGCCCCCAGTATGGGTTAGATAGGTAGGTTCCCCCAGTATGGGTTAGATAGGTAGGTTCCCCCAGTATGGGTTAGATAGGTAGGTTCCCCCAGTATGGGTTAGATAGGTAGGTTCCCCCAGTATGGGTTACATAGGTAGGTGCCCCCAGTATGGGTTAGATAGGTAGGTTCCCCCAGTATGGGTTAGATAGGTAGGTTCCCCCAGTATGGGTTAGATAGGTAGGTTCCCCCAGTATGGGTTAGATAGGTAGGTTCCCCCAGTATGGGTTAGATAGGTAGGTTCCCCCAGTATGGGTTAGATAGGTAGGTTCCCCCAGTATGGGTTAGATAGGTAGGTTCCCCCAGTATGGGTTAGATAGGTAGGTTCCCCCAGTATGGGTTAGATAGGTAGGTTCCCCCAGTATGGGTTAGATAGGTAGGTTCCCCCAGTATGGGTTAGATAGGTAGGTTCCCCCAGTATGGGTTAGATGGGTAGGTTCCCCCAGTATGGGTTAGATAGGTAGGTTCCCCCAGTATGGGTTAGATAGGTAGGGTCCCCCAGTATGGTTTAGATAGGTAGGTTCCCGCAGTAAAGGTTAGTTAGGTAGGTGCCCCGCAATATAGGTGTTAGGTAGGTTCCCGCAGTATAGCTTAGCTAGGTATCTGTCAGGAGGGAGGCGCAGCAGCGGGAGGAGCGAACATAATAGTAATAACTCACCTGCTTCCGCCGAACCCACGCTGCTTCAATGTCCTTCCTTTCCCGACATCTATCTCATTAGTATTAGCGCTTCCTGTGATGACATGCGGTACGTCATCACAGGGGCGCTGTTACCAGGCGACGGACGCCGGGAGAGGAAAGATATTGAAACTGCGGGGAACGGATGAAGAAGGTGAGCTATAAACATTATGTCCTTTGCTCCGCTCCGGCGCCCTCCCTCCAGCCGCACAATAAAGCGCTGCGGGCGATTGCACGTATCGCACGCCCATAGAAACGGGGCTGGCAACAGAATGGGAAAGCTAGCCTGTAGGCTAGCGATGTGGCTGTACAGAACTCAGCCCTGAACTTTAGCCTGAGAGAGCAAATCCCTATCCTGGCAAGTGACAGAATTTGAAGGCGTGTGCACATTAAGGAGGGTTTGGGCTGGCATTAAGAATGGTTTGTTTTTGGTAGACGAAAAATAAAGCTAGGGAAACTGGTGATTAAGTCCTAGCTTGTGCAAAAATCTTCCATCGTGCCATCTTGAGGTCTAATAGCTGCCTCGTGGCATCTTTGCTCCATGCAACCCCATACCCCAATCCATTGTTTCCTAATGTGTGTTGAACAGTATTACTTGCATATGTTAGCCCCATACACACTGTCAGGAACCGGCCCGCGGCACGCCTGCGTATACGGTTCCCGACTGCGGGTTTGACCAGATCTAGAGGGGAAACAGCATTAGTCAAGCTAAAACAAGGCTGTGACCCCTCAGAACACTTCTCACTGCCACCACGAGCTGTTGCTAGACACGTCCACTCGGCTGTCGAGTGCTCAGCTCGCAATCCACGTTTTCGTATTCGGGTCAGCTTTGCGCTTTAGGCCGAATACAGGAAACCCACACACACACACACACTACACTACACTAACACGGCACAATCAGGCACTGACTTGTAATGCAAGTTACACTGTAGTGCAGCAGCAAAACCACTGTCATTCCGAACGATACTGTTGGCCACTCTGCTGTCGAGCGCAAAAGTGCCCCATGCACACAATGCAATTACAATTTCATACGGTAGTGTTGCTCAAGTGTACAATCAGGCATGGACTTATACACAGTTACACTTCAGTCTCTTCTAGGCTATGAGTGTTAGTTTAGTACAGCAGAAGTCAAACTTATTCAAGAACGATTTAATATTCCAGGAAAAAAGTTGAACAATGCAGAAAATAATATATACAAAAGATGTACAAAAAACAAAGTAAAAAAGTTACAAAATAAAAGTTTATAAGGATACACAACACAACAAGTTGCAAATAACGTTACCGCGTAGGTTAGAACGTGGTTGGTGGGAGAACGCTGTTCCGATTCGCTTGGGATCCCTCTAGCTATGCGCTACCTCCAAGAGAAGATGTTTTGTGACTGTCCAAGGCTGATTCTTATAGTCCCAAGTGTTGCCCCGGGCAAAGGATGTTTCATCCCACAATCTAACGCAATTTCCCCATTTGTGACATCACGGCCTGCCGAACCCCTTGTCACATCCGGGCTAGCCGTGACATGAGAATTTCAAGGCTTTTCCTGTCCACTTTGAACTTGGCAGACTCGGTTAGTCTGATAGTGTTTTGACCAATAGGCAGCTGGTT
>NC_090655.1:126180598-126230598 GCF_040937935.1 Hyperolius riggenbachi | reverse complement strand
CCTTTGACCAGACACATGTGGTGGCAGCACATGGGCCCCTGTGGATGGACTTCACAGCGATCAGCCACTCAGATGAGTATATCTCAATGATGTGTATTTCTGTTGGTGACTAGAAAGAGGCCTCTCAAGGAATAACCACTGTGTACTTTATGCTGACTAAGACACCTACTTAGGATGCACCTATATGCTGTTGCCGGCTGGAAATTTTATATTGCCTTTGCCTAGTTGATGCTGCTGAAGGGGTGACCCTGGCGGACTGTTCTATGAGTGAACTGTATCAACTTTAACAATATATCATTTACACCTGCAATTGTTTCCATAAGCTTGCCTCGGAATGTGTTTTCAACTTAGGCACTAATCTCGGTGAATTGCCTGTCATTCTTGGGGTCTCTGGACGAGTCAGGCCTATTGTGAAAACACTGTTCATTAGCCCGAAGTGCTTACCACATACAGTCCTCGCCGCCCGGTGTGGTACCATATACCCAAAATGCATAAGTCCGTGACCGCACCGCCGGGACGTCCCATAGTTTCCGGCTGTGGGTCTCTCACGGAGAGGCTGTCCAGGTACCTCGACCATCTCCTGCGCCCCCTCCTTAAGGGGGTGCCCTCTTATTTGAGGGATACGTTGGAGGTCTTGCAGATGGTGGAGCGTGCCACGTGGGTCCCCGGCGACAGACTGGCCACCATCGATGTGGTCAGTCTGTACAGCCGTATTCCCCAGGATCTGGGGATTGAAGCTGTCAAGCATTTTTTGAAACGTACCGACAGAGATGTTGAATATATTGACTTTGTCTGTGAATGTTTGGATTTTGTATTGAGACACAATGCCTTTATGTTTGATGGGCAATGGTACCATCAGATAGCGGGTACGGCCATGGGGACCCCCGTGGCATGCTCCTTTGCTAACCTCTTTCTGGGGGCGTGGGAGGAGTCTGCTGTGCTCTCGGACAAGAATCCATTCCGTCGGCACATCAGACAATGGTCGAGGTACGTGGACGATGTCCTGGTGGTGTGGTCAGGTACGGGCATACAATTTGAGAGCTTTCTGCGCTACATCAATAGCAACACAATTAATATGGAGTTCACCGCAGAGATGAGCGATGTAGCGGTGACTTTCCTGGATTTAAGAATTATGGTTAAGAACAATGATTTGTGTTGCGAAGGATACAGGAAGCCAACGGCAACGAATTCCCTCCTTCACGCTAAAAGTTTTCATCCCCAGCACGTTGTCAAGGCCATTCCATATGGCCAATATTTGAGACTACGGAGAAATAATGCTGACGATAAAGAATTTGAAATGCAGGCAGCTGAATTAACTAAACGTTTGTCCAGTAATGGTTATGAGGCCACCTGGTTGGAGGAGGCATATCATAGGGCTAAATGTCAGTCCAGACAGAGCCTTTTGACACCCAAACAAAGGCCAAGACCGTTGCAGGACCGGATAACGTTTACTTTTGATTACACACCCATGGCTAATTTAGTCAGGAAAGCCATTTTTACTAATTGGCCCTTGTTAGAAAGGGATGACACTTTGAGGCAGGCCCTGGGCGGCCCCCCGAGGGTGGCATTTAGGAGGGCACCCACGCTAGGGGACATGCTCACTAACAGTGAGTTCATCTCCCCCAGGAAAGGAAATTGGTTGGATATGGGCATGCCTAAAGGGAATCACCGATGTGGGCATTGTAAGTTCTGCCCCCGTATGATTCCCAAGAAGCGCATACAGGTAGGAAAAGAGAGTTTAGTGGTCAACACCTTAATCACTTGCCAAACTAAGTATGTTGTATACGTCCTCTTCTGCCCCTGTGCACGTTTTTATATAGGGCAAACCACTCGTCCCTTAAAGGAACGAGTGGGAGAACATGTGGGGTCGGTGAAAAGTGGAAAAGGTTGCGCCCGTTTTATTGCTCATATGAGAGATGAACATGAAGGAGATGTGAAGGGATTAAAATTCGCAGGTTTAGAGAGGATAGATAAGGAGAGGAGGGGTGGGGATAGAGCAAGGAAATTGTTGAGAAGAGAAACCTGGCTAATTTTACAGACTGAAGCCCTGGGCCCTGTTGGCCTCAATGATAAGGTCGAACTCTCTAGTATGTTGGACCCATGATCTATGATGTGTCTTTAAGTAAATGAATTTATGTGCACTTGGGGGACTGAATGTACATGACGAATACAACTGCTGGTTGTCCTTTTAGGCGATGAAGCCTCCCCCCTTTGTTTCCCCTTCCCCCTCCGGTTTCCTTTCCTTTCCTCCCCCCCCCCCCCCCCTTCCTTCCCTACCGTTTCTACTATGGGTTCTATATCAGATCAGTGAATGATCCAAGAACCATGTAACAGCTTAAGAATATATGGAATGAATACATAATGTTTCTGCTCTCCAGCCCCAGTATCCAATTTTAATGTTGAAACACATCCTCACATTCACTTGGTTTCTTCACTTAATTGCAATTCACCAGTGGATGGGCCAGTGATGTTTTGATTGATTGCCACACGTAAATACTGGCTGTATAGTGGATGGATGGCCACGGATGTACCTGATTAGCGTTCCATATGTTTCAATGAGTACTACGCACCCTGCCAGCGATTTTGATACCGGCAGGTGGTCCCCTGCAACACCAGGATGAAATATATCCGGGTGTGAAGGTTGGACCAAGCTGTTTGCGCTGCACGTGACGCGTGTTTATGCGACCAATGGGCCGCATGACACGCTTCTCGCCGGTCCAGTGATTGGGTGGTGCGAGACGCGTCAGACATGACGCACGTTGATACGGTATGCTGGAGCGCACGCAGTGTTGTCCGTTGGCCACCATCTACACCATCATACATCGCTGGCTCTCCCATTGGAGGAATTCTTGAGCTCCAATCAGCGCCGACGTTGTGACGCCACAGGGGAGGCGGATCCTCCCGTATGTAAACTGTGGCCGAGCGTCGCCGGCGCATAGTGGAGCGCAGCGTGACCAAGCGTCCAGGAGGACGCGAAACGGCCGTCGCTAGGCCCATCTCACTCCCATGCTCCCACCTCCATCACTGACGGGCTATATACGGGAATACAGATAAGTTTGCCAACTATGATATGCATATCAAACATGTAACACAGATGAATCTTGCTATGCACCGTATTGTATCTGCACTGGTTTTTGCCTATCCGCAATAAATGCACAAGTCTGGACGGATGATGCACGCTCTCTGCTCTTCATTTTACACATACAGTGTGTGCCAACCTATCTATCTTCATGCACTTGGCCTTTGTCACAGCTCTGTAATGAGACAGCTTGCCTGACCCGTGGACCTGTACACCAACTTCTGTATGACAGCATATCCAGTGGGACTACCTATTGTGATGGATTGAAACCTCTATCCGCCATTATTCAACCATATTTTGACCTTTTAAACTACTGGAAACATTGCAGCAACACAGCCGGAATCTGATATATCTGTGCTCCTTTACCAGGATGTTCTCCTAATTTTAGGTCCTGAACACTTGGTCTTGAAAACCAGTCAAGTGTGTTCCTATTCAAGGTCCTTTTCACCTGCTAGGAGGTACCTCCCACAATTTTTACAATAAGATATTGGATAGACTGCGCACTACCAATACTTTTCTGAAGGGATCCCCCACATTTTTTCTACTGGCTTTGACATGGTGGTCCACCCATGTGTTCTGGTCAATTTTAAGTAGATTTGCATTATATGTGTTTGTATTTTGGTCAATAAATAAAATTTGAATTTTTATATATAATCTATTTCCTCCTGCTCCCTTAGTCTTACGTTGGTTATATTGAAAGGTCTCAGACCTATGGAGGATTATCTTTGATAGGAATATTCAGGACCCTTTTGTCTAAATTGCTTAATAAAGTGCTTAATTTTTACAATAATTATGTATAAATGAGTTAGTCAGTGTTTGCCCATTGTAAAATCTTTCCTCTCCCTGATGTACATTCTGATATTTATAACATGGTGGCATTTTTACTGCTGGCAGGTGATGTCAATGGAACGAGATGCTGCTTGCTTTTTTGGCAGTTGGGAACTGCTGTTATTTCCCACAATGCAACAAAGCTCCCACAGTGCGATGTCAGAACAATGGTCCTGACCTCACACTGTGGGAGGGGTTTCACCACAACATCAGCCGTACAGAGCCCCCGAATGATTCGTTTGTGAAAAGGAAAAGATTTCTCATGGGAAAAACTGTATCAGCTACTGATTGGCATAGAGTTCAATTATTGGTTACTGTTTCTCTGAGTCTGGCCAACATGACTTCCAAGCCAACAATGTAGCTGTTGGATGTGTGTGCGCTCCCTTTTATTTAAAGGTTAATAACCCTAGTTGCTCCCAGTCTAAATGTCAAGATGTATGCATGAATTGTCTGCTTGCATGCTGAGTGGTATGAATGGACCAATCCTAAGGAGGGCACGTCGACTATCTGGTTGGTTGGCTTAATTAAAAAAAAAAAAAAAAAAAAAAAAAGCTACAGCATTTTTGGAGAACTAAAATCTTCCATTTTGTTTGGCAGTTTTTATTGCTATATATTATATTGCTTCAAGTGTAAGCTCTGATTTGCATGTGATTTGACCCCCATCCCTTTGCAACTCAATTTCCCCCATTTATGGTCCTTATAGGATGAGCACAGCTACTTTATTTGTTCCTGTATTAATTAGCCAGTAGAAGTTCTATGTACTGAAGTGCATTTGATGAGTTTCTACAATGAGAGCTTCACATATGGATATGTTTTCTTTGCATTTACTTGCTGGAAAGAGTGAGTAATCATTCCTTGAACATGCTTAGTTTCTATAAACCTTCCTCTGTGGAAATGTTTCCCATATCGAATATAGCCTTTATGCCTGAGTCACTCGCGCTGTGCCCCTCTTCACTTAAACTCTACCAGATTTGCATTCATGAGAAATAGAATGCACGCCTACTTCAGTTCTAAGGTTTTGTGTATTAAGACGTTATTTAAGGAAAGAAAAATCTGGTCCTTAGCAGGACTTAAAGAGAACCTGTACTGAGTAAAAATATTTAAAATAAACACATGAGGTAACTTCAAATGAACATTACATAGCTACCTTGCCATCAGTTCCTTTCAGAAGCTCACCATTTTCTTCTGATAATTATCCCTTCCAGTTCTTACAATATTTTGTCAGATCTGAAATACATCAGTTGCTTTCAGTTATAGCTGAGAGGAAAACTGATGTACCAGGTAATGTCTGTTTCCCTATGGCTCAAGTGGGCGATGTTACAGTTTAACTGTGTGCTGACCAGAAAGCTGTTATGGGTAATGGCCATTTTCAAAATGGAGGACGGAAAATTCCCTTGATCACAGTGAACAAACAGGACGCGGGACAGGAGAAAGACACTGAGGAGTAGACTACATGGAAGGTAAGTATGACTTGTGTATGCTTATTTTGACTTTTAATTTTCAGTTCAGGTTTTCTTTAAAATTACATAAATATAACCTTAAACAACATATACTTTCTCATTATTTAACAAGGACTATTCCAAACTGCAAAAAGTGTGAAAAATTCCATAGAGATTAAGCGGTAAAGTAGCAGCTAAGTGCTGCCCATTTAAAGAGGAACTTTTACCTAGGATTGAACTTCACCGGATCAACTTATTTCGGCGCGCGGCTCTCAGAGCACCCCATAGTAGCAATGCTATGCTGCGCGGGGCGCGTAGCGGTAATTTGGGACTCTGGCAGCTGCCAGACCCCGAATTACATCTCCCTCCGAGTTGCAACAACTTGGAGGGGGAATAGTTTTTAACGCCGCCTCGGAGTTTAGCGGCAGCGGGGAGTGCTGTCATTCGGCTCTCACTGTGCCGAACTGAGTGGCGCCGAAATAATATGCACCCAAATTTCACCCCAATCAGCCCGTACCCCTTTACCAACACCACATCTTTACCATTTCTCGCACAGATCATTGGGGGGGGGGGGGGTCAGAACTAAACATGCCACTAGTGATACAGTTCCAAATGTAAATTATGGAGAGGAAATGTTTTACAGTGGGCAAAAACTGACTAATCTATATATTAATATTCTAAAAAAAAAAAAAATTATTTATCATTTTCGCTACAGTTCCTCTTTAATGTGTTTGACTGATCATCAGGAAGTGTCACCACCTCTATAGAAGCAGATGTTTTGGTGGTTTGCTGGTCTGGAGCTTCCAGGTTGATAACATAGTACCAAGAGATGGGCAATGATCAAAGAAATGCAATTGTTGGTCATCTAAAATCTGGGCCACACATGCCCAGTGCACTCCAACTGGCGAAGAGACAGGGCTTTTACCAGGAGAATGAGGAGGCGGACAAAGACTGAGTGGGCGAGGCCAATACTGAGGGCGCTCAGTATCAGTGGACCTGGAGAAGCTGCAGCGATTACCCAGCCCGCAGTGACCTCCCCACCCTCCCTGCAGCGATCCCACCCCTGAGATCCCACCCACAGTGATCTGCTCTCCCTTCTTCCCACCCTCCCTGCAGTGATCCCACCCCTGAGATCCCCTGCCCGCAGTGATCTGCTCTCCCTTCTTCCCACCCTCCCTGCAGTGATCCCACCCCTGAGATCCCCTGCCCGCAGTGATCTGCTCTTCCTTCTTCCCACCCTCCCTGCAGTGATCCCACCCCTGAGATCCCCTGCCCACAGTGATCTGCTCTTCCTTCTTCCCACCCTCCCTGCAGTGATCCCACCCCTGAGATCCCCTGCCCACAGTGATCTGCTCTCCCTTCCCACCCTCCCTGCAATCTCACTCTAACTTCTCCACCCCACAGCGACACCCCCCTCCCTTATTCCTACCCTCCCTGCAGCAATGGGATTGGGGCCCCAAACCCTGGCACTTGCAGGAAGTGAGTATCACTCACACTACCTCTGTCCAGCGGCGATTGCATGTCCTTTTCCACCGCATACAGCTCAGTCTAATATCTACAGTACCGGGATGCGGTTTGATGTCATCCTGTTGAAACTCCGTACTGTGGACAGAAGACTGAGCTGTACGGCGGAGAAGGATGTACGATCGCTGCTGGAGGCACTGAGTAATCCTCACTTCCTGCGCAGTGGGGGAGATCTCTGGGGGTGGAGGGGGGGGAGCATCTATACTTGGGCATCTATATCTGGCTACCTATACTGCAGCACCTATACCGGTTTACCTATACTGCGGCAACTTTACCTGGCTACCTATACTGCGGCAACTTTACCTGGCTTCCCATACTGTGGCACCTATACCTGGCTACCTATGCTGGGGGGGGGGGGGGCAAAATAACACATCACAAATATTGTTCTTAAGCACATGGGGAGGGGGGGGGGGGGCAAAATAACACATCACAAATAATGTTCTCAAGCCTGTGGGAGGGGGGGGGGGGGGTGCAATTTCACACCCTCCCGGGAGCAATTTGGTCTAGAAACTGCCCAGCTTAGCTTCCAATGTGCACCCTGCATCACACACATGGGGAGACTTAGTGGGATGGGCTTATACTCACCATTGGCGTGCTGATCCCTCGTCGTTTACCTCTGATCCCTTCCACAGTGTCTTCTTCCATGTCCTTTAGTGGAGACATGTTCCCCAGCGATCGGCGTTGATGACGCCAGGGTCACGCAACGTCGTCAACATCTGGCGGCAAACTTATTATTTTTTTTTTTATTCAATGCAATAGCCTGTATTATATTACAAAAATGGATTAAAAAAATGCTTGAAAATTAATTGAAGATAAAACATTCAATAATAAAATGAATTGAAGATTAATTGAACCACTTTTTGCACAGAAATCCTGGGGAAACTGAACGCCAGGAAGGTTAATCTCCTCTGATCAGCTTAGGCCATTTCTCTACTTGTGAATTGCTGATGGTGTTTTTAGCAACACACAGTGAAATGTGATCTTCATGGACATCAGAAGTGCATAGAGTGCTTTCCATTTCAGCGGGGTGAAAACGCAGTGTGATTCCAATGATAAATTAATGGAATTGAAACCGCATCAGGGAGAATCTCATAGCAACACAAGTGCTGTCCACTCAGCTCGCGCATGCTAAGAATTAGAAACCCGTATTATTAGACTACAAATCAGGTGTTGACTTTTAGCAAAGTGTTATTCAGGCTCCTATGAAAGCTTTCATAAACCTGTTTATAAATACAATAAATAATAATAAACAGATACAATAATTCTCTTAGAAGCTAAATCGGTTATTGCAAAGCCTTGGGATTGCCTAGTCTTTCACTTGAACAGGTCATTGGTAAAAAATAAGTGGCACATATAATTGTCCTGTGGCGAGGCTGGATGGTAGAGCTAAGATCATATGGGACTGCCAGAAACCAAGCTCTTTATTCCCGTAGGCTAAATTAGACCATCCAGAGTATGACAGTTGCTGAGACCTATAACTATTTGATTTACTAGATTTTTTTTTCTATACTGTTAAAAAATTGGGCCCAAAAAATAAAGCACTTAAAGGACAACTGAGGGGAGAGGGATATGGGGACTACCTTATTATTATTTTTTTTTTTTATAGATCAATGCCATTTTCCTGGCTGTCCTGCTGATCTTTTGCCTATAATACTTTGTCATAGACCTTGGACAAGCATGCAGATCAGATGTTTGCCTTAAAGGGAACCAGAGAGGCAGCACCCACCCGTATTTTACCATATATACCAGTGGGAACATTAGAGAAAACACCTACCTTGCTTTCTGTTTCATTCTGCACTCTGCACTGTACAGCTTGCTTCTAATCAGCCCTGATAAAATCCCCGACTGAGCATTCAGTCTGGCTTTGCTCAGGAATATTTATAGCTCTCTCGGTCTTTTCAAGTCTAAGCCTGCCCCCTGCTGGCTCTGCTCAGGAATCATAGCTGAGTCATTATAGCAAAGCCAGACTGATTGCTCAGTCGGGGATTTTATCAGGTCTGATAAGAAACAAGCTGTGCAGTGCAGAATGGAACAGAAAGCATGGTAGGTGCTTTCTCTAATGTTCCCACTGATTTCTATGGTAAAATACACGACGGTGCTTCCTCTCTGGTTCACTTTAAAGCCAAACTGAAGAAATTTTTTTGGGAGGTGCAATAAATTGATAATGTAGGTATGTCCTTTTTTTTTTTTTTTTTTTTGTTTTTTTTTTTTTTGTTTTTTTTTTTTTTTTGGCACGCATACCTCTGCGCAGTGTAGTTATCTTTCTGCAGACTCTCCTGGTCCCGAATTCTGGCCGTTAAAATCGACTTACAAGTCAATGCTGAGCTGACAGGAGGAGCCTGTGCTCTTCTGTCTGTGTGACCTCTATTCCTTGCCTCTGCTCCCTGTCTCTGCTCCTCCTTGTCACCTCCGTGCTCGCTCATTCATCGCAGTGTGAATGCTGCTTTTTGTCACCAGAACGAGCAGGAGAAGGGCTGTCTGATCCTAAACGTGCAGGACATGACAGCGAGGAAGTACTACGAGCAGGACACGAGCAGGACATGACAGCGAGGAAGCACTACGAGCAGGACATGAGAGCGAGGAAGCACTATGAGCAGGACACGCGCAGGACATGACAGCGAGGAAGCACTATGAGCAGGACACGTGCAGGACATGACAGCGAGGAAGCACTATGAGCAAGACACGCGCAGGACATGACAGCGAGGAAGCACTATGAGCAAGACACGCGCAGGACATGACAGCGAGGAAGCACTACGAGCAGGACACGCGCAGGACACGCGGGCGAGGAAGCACTACGAGCAGGACACGCGGGCGAGGAAGCACTACGAGCAGGACACGCGGGCGAGGAAGCACTACGAGCAGGACACGCGCAGGACATGACAGCGAGGAAGCCACAAGAGAGCAGGCAATTTTAAAGGATTAAATAACTATTTACCTCAATGTAGTAGAAAGTGAACGCTTATTAGGGAGGTGCAATGCTCTGGAAGTAGTTATAGATCACGGCCATCTTGACAGGAGCACGGAAAGGCAGGAAAAATAAAAAATCCGGTGATCGCGGCGGAGGGGAGCAGCGAAAATTACTTGACTGTCTCTAAAGGGAGAAAATGAGAAGCCGGTGGTAATGTGTTTTTTTTTTTTTTTAATTGATATTTTGAACAACATTTCAGTTCCGTTAAGTTTGACTGCATTTGCCGCATGCTTGTTTCATGTGGGTGATTCAGACACTATTGTTGCATGAAAATTCAGCAGTATTCCAGGCAATTGCTGCTGTTTTTAAAAGGAAATAAATATGGTAGCCTCCATATGCCTTTAACCACTTCCGGGTTTCGGGTGGTTTTGCTGATCTGTGCTGCGGGGGCTCTTCAGCCCGCAGCACAGTTCGGATAGCAGCCAGGGCGATCAGACTCCGCCCCCCCTTTTTTTCCCACTAGGGGGATGTCCTGCTGGGGGGGTCTGATCGCCGCCGGCTGTTTGCACTTGCGGGGGGGCTCTTCAAAGCCCCCCTCCACAGCGCTTTCTGGCCCTCTTCCCTCCCTCTCCCTCCCCCTGTGAGCGGCGCAGGACGGAAATCCGTCCTGCGCCGCCTCAGATAGGCTTCAGCCTATCAGATGCCGGCGATCCCCGGCCAATCAGAGGCCGGGGATCGCCGATCTCCTCTACGGCGCTGCTGCGTAGCAGCACCGTCTGTATGTAAACAGCGGGGAAGATATTCCCCGCGTGTTTACATTTACCCTGCGAGCCGCGATCGGAGGCTCGCAGGGTGTTCATGGAGACACCCTCCGTGAACTGACATGGAACCATGGAAACCACTTCAGGATTCAGGGGCGTACTTATGCGTACTCAGAATCCTGAAGTGGTTAAGTAAGATTGAAATCCTTGCATTGATATATACATGCATAAAAATATTTGTAACATTTGTATCCATATGCAACTATGAAATATGCTGCTTAGTTGTTGAAATACCTACTAAAGATTTGTAAAAACAAGTTTATAGAATTGTGAATATTTCCTGGTTTATTCCTGCAGTAATATAAAGCGTTTCCCACAATCGCCTATACTAGTAAAATCCTGTCCTACTACACAATTAGGGCAGGTCAATCCCAGCAGCTATATTCCTGGAAGAAATGCCGCTGGAATCTTTCAACTTTTTCTATTTGTACTGTGGTATGACTTATTGTTTATTGCAGAATTTCAGCAGTGTAGTGTCTTCATTCTCATCACAGAAAATTGCCATTTTTTTTCCAGCTGGCTTATCATACAGGATTTGAAAAACTGTGGCACCTTTCTGATATGAAGCCTCCCCACCCATGTGTGGTGAATCTTTCTTTTGTAAGGACACTACCGGCCGACTAACAAATCCCAGTTCCCAGGATGCAAAGGAGTGAATTCAGTTGTGCATTGGAATTGTTGGCAATTCTAAAAGGGCCGGGCTAATGAAAGGCAATTCAGGGGATTTCACAGGAAATCACAATCTCTGTATAAATCACTAGCATTAAATGCAAAGTGCTTTTAAATCACCAGAAATTGATCCAGTAAAAGCTGCTAAAATCACTACAAAAAGCACTTAGTGATGGTGAGTGGGTTTTGCGACTTCCAGTGGGCTTGAGCGAAAGTGGTAGACACACAGTTTAAAACCACCAAGAGCTGAGTTTAGACCACTTTAAGGGCCCTTTTCCACTAGTAATCGTCACAAATGAAGCGCCAGCGATTGCAATTTTTTTCATTAATTTTGTTATGCGATTGCGATTTTTCATTTGCAATGCATTATTAGTCTTAAAATCGCTTCAGAAAGCGCTTGCGATTTGCAAATTGAAGCACTATAATGTAAAATACTTCTCATGATTTCTATGATAAAGTATTAAAAGTAAAATTTAAAAGTCACTAGTGATTTGCGATTCACCTGTGAAGTGGAAAAAGGCCTTTAAATGGAGAAGACATTTATATTTTTATGTATAAAGTGATATGGAAATTTACATCTGTATAGAGAAACCCTTAAAGGAAACCTGAAGTGAGTAAACTTATTTAAAATAAACACATGAAGTAGCTGCAAATTAATATTAAATACTAACCTCAGTGTCAGTTCCTCTCAGAAGCTCACCATTTTCTTCTTACAGTGATCCTTTCCAGTTCTGACAATATTTTGTCAGAACTGAAATACAACAGTTGCTGTCAGTTATATATCAGCAGCTGTCAGTTACAACTGATTGTGCAAGGTAATATCCATGTTTCCCTATGGCTCAAGTGGGTGATATTACAGTTTTAACAGTGTGCTGACCAGGAAGCTGTTAGGGGTTAATGGCCATTTTCAAAATGGAGGATGGAAAATTCTATTGATCACAGTGGAGAAATGGGACGCAGGAGAGGAGAAAGAGATTGAGTAGACTAAACGGGAGGCAAGTATGACCTGTGTATGGTTATTTTGACTTTTTATTTTCAGTTCAGGTTCTCTTTAAATATGTTTAGCACCATCTGTCTGTCCAGCTATGACTTTCTCATGGCCAAGCACAACTGAGCTGAAACAAGTAGAGTTTATGTGGAAAGCAAGCAATCTGCTAAAAGCGAAGCCATTCGGTTTAGTTGTGTATGAAGCAATTTTTCCTCAACAAGTAGATCTCTGATGCAAATGGGTAAACTTAAAAGAACTATTGAAATATTTCCTGTTAACAATAGGACGGCTTCCATGAAAGCTGGTTGTAGATACACTGCAGATTTATTGCAGGATTTGTATCAGCTGTAACAAAGAAGTGTTTTTTTTTCTTTGAAGGTTATTATGCTGTTGGGTATCCTTTGGAGCAGAGAGGAAGTTCTGAGTTCAGGTCCGCTTTAAGAATGTGTAAACCCAGCAGATGCCGCATACTGTATATGCCAATGCTCCTGCTACTCAGAGGAAACACGTGGTGGCACATGAAATGATAGGGTAAACCTGACTAAAGGTCACTTTGGCGAGTGCTGGACTGGACTTGAACCCACTTTGGGACAAGTCTACAGGTAGAAACTCCATACGCACACCTATTTTTGCCCAGTGCTCCCCACGATAAATTCCTTCCTGATCGATCCAGTTTCAGAGAATAATTAGTTCCAGCTATAGACTGCAAAACCATTTTCAATAGGGAATCTATAAAAAATTGATCGAAATGCAGCATTACGCTGTTTGGTACAGTGCAAGGATGTGGGCCGCTGACTGACAGCTGCTCCTGCAACACCCCTAATCAATCAAAATCTGACATCCGTCCTGTCAATGCTTCCAATCAATTTTACGCCAAAGTCAATCAGTAATTGGCAACGTGGACCTGTTCGGCAAGCCTTAAATGTGCCTTAGCAATGGAATGGTGAGCTTGAGGAGGATGGGGAAGCCTCTGGATCATTCAGAGGCTTCTCATTACAGTGGCAAGTATAAATCAGCAGGATGGCCATATGACCAAGCTAAGCTGTATTTGGCTACAGTAGAAAGTGTCAATCAGTTCACCACCTCTTTTGTGCAGAGTTGAGATTTCAGACAGATGTACAAACTAAAAGCTACCAAAGGGAAGAGGCCAAAACTGACCAAAAGTTTCAGTAATTATGGACCTGAACCTCTCCCAAGTGGATGTTAGCGGTGGTCATTAAGATACTTGCAATTTCAACTTAAAGCGGAATATAACCCTGCATTTCAACTTTGCTCTAAAACATTATTTACAGCATATTATATGCAACCAGCATTTTTTTTTTTACTAGACCAGCATTGGAAGGGTTAAACACAGACGTTTCAAGTTCCGTGGAGAGAACTGCAGAAGTCAGATTGTTACATTGTATTTAGTTAGATGTATTTATTGATAAACAGTTACACACTCTTTGGCAGTCCTCCAAGCTCCTTTTCAGTGAGAGATGAGTCACATTCAAGAATTAGATACATGTATGTAAACAAAATGTATCTAATTGCAGGTTCGGATGCGTCTACAGAAATCTCAAGGGACTTTAAAGCCCTGTGTAACCCTTCCAATGCTGGTCTAGTAAAAAAAAAAATGCTGGTTGCATATAATATACTGTAAATAATGTTTTAGAGCAAAGTTGAAATGCAGGGTTATATTCCGCTTTAATGCAGATCTTGGTAAATGTATTTAAATATATGCAGGTTCTATTTCGAAGTGGAACATTTATATAACCTAAAATGTGCATCAACTTGAAATTTGCATCTCCTTGACCTCTTCTTCATCTCTATCTTCTGTGAATATGAACAGCTTGCAGTATTGTATACTTATTTACATGGTGCCTGTCTAACAATTAATTTCACCTACATTAGCTGCAGTATAGTGGATATATAGATTCAAAATGATTTTGTTGATCTTTCAGTCTGGAGTTTAAATATTGGCTAGTGGAAATCTTCTGTGTCACAAAGGTGAACGTCTGTTACTTATTTGGTTTACGCTGCTCCAGGGCCGGATTTACCATAAGGCACTATAGGCACGTGCCTACAAGCGCCTGATGAGGGAAAGGTGGCTCACTCCCCTCCCCAAGTGCCTCCCTTCCTCCTTCCCTATGCATGAGTCCCGAGCGTGAATGTGAGGTTACTCACCCAGCTCTTGGCATTCCACTGTAGAGATTTTCCATCAGTCCGGGGCACCTCTAGCTACTTAATACTGAGGGTACCTCTGGCTACATAATGCTAAGGGGCACCTGTAGCTTCCTATGAGGGACAAAGGGGGGGAAGTAAGGTAGAAGTGACAGCTGGGCCAGTCAGCACACTTTTGTGGTGCAGTTGAGCAGAGGTTTGTAGGTTCATGGTGGGCAAAGTCTAGGGTGCAGGACATCTGTGCCTATAGGCTCCAGTGATGTAAATCCAATTTTTTTTTTATGTTCACTATTTGTCTTTGGTTATATTTTTTATGTACCTTAACTTCATTTGGTCATTTTTGTAATGTAAAATCTCTTGCTAGCAACAGGTGGGCAACGCGGCTTAATGCACTGCAATGCACCACCTGTGTGTGAGGTTTACAGTGCGGCGGTAGCATTGTGTTATAACGGATGCAGTGTGTTGTGGCTTAACGCGTACGTCAACTAGCCTTAAGCCCCATCTACACAATTCGATTCTTTGTGCGATTCGACTAAGATTCTATTACGATCTGATTAAATCCGACATGTCCGATCAGGATTCGATTCAATTCGATTGGCCATTGCAAAACAATGGCAAATCGAATTAAATTGAATCCCGATCGGACATGTCGGATTTAATCGAATCGTAATGGAATTTATGCCTCGTACACACCATACAATTTTCTGTTATGCTGGATACACACCATGCGTTTCCGCGTTCGATGCGTCCGTCGATACGCGTCGATTCGATTATTTCCGACATGTCCGATTCAAGCTTCGGTGGATCGTTAGGTCGATTTGCCATACTTTACATGGCAATCAACCTGAAAATCATCGAAATTCGTTCGGAAATGCTCGGAAATAATCGAATCGACGCGTATCGACAGACGCATTCGACGCGGAAACGCATGGTGTGTATCCAGCATTAGATAGATTTTCTGTAAGATTTTCTTTAGATTATTGTTTGTAAAGTACTGCTAGAGACTGGTCATTATCCCTGGTGCATTGTCTTCTGGTTTTCTCCTGCTGTGTAGAACAATGCTTAATTGCTAGGCAGATACAATTGTGTTCAAAATTATTCAACCCCCACTGAAATGGAGTGTTTTGGCCAGTTTGACATTGATTTTGATCATTTCAGTCATCTTGTTTACAATTAAATCACAGAGGCACTTGTAAGTCAGACAAATATAACATAACATTTATAATGAAATAACCACAAATGTCTTTTCTGTGCTCACATAATTATCTGTTTTATTCAACCCCCAAGTGACATTCATTCTTTGTACTTAGTACAACATCCTTGCTACATATGTACCCCTGGCTACATGTACTGGGCACATATACCCCTGGCTACATATACTGGGGTCATCTATACCTCTGGCTACATATACTGGGGACATATATCCCTGGCTACATATATCCCTGGCTACATATACTGGGGACATATATCCCTGGCTACATATACTGGGGACATATATCCCTGGCTACATATACCCCTGGCTACATATACTGGGGACATATATCCCTGGCTACATATACCCCTGGCTACATATACTGGGGACATATACCCCTGACTACATATACTGAGGACATATACCCCTGACTACATATAATAATTGCAGTATTTGTATAGCGCCTTTCTTCTGGCCGACTCAAAGCGCTTGCGTGGCAGCCACTAGAGCGCACTCAGTAGGCAGTAGCAGTGTTAAGGAGACTTGCCCAAGAAACTCCTTACTGAAATAGGTGCTGGCTTACTGAACAGGCAGAGCCGAGATTTGAACCCACGTCTCCTGTGTCAGAGGCAGAGCCCTTAACCATTATACTATCCAGCCACTGGGCACATATACCCCTGCCTACATATACTGGGCACATATACCCCTGCCTACATATACTGGGCACATATACCTCTGGCTACATATACTGGGCACATATACCCCTGCACCATATACTGGGCACATATACCCCCGGCTACCTGTTCTGGGGACATCTCTACCCCGGCTACCTGTTCTGGGGACATCTATACCGCTGGCCACCTATTCTGGGGACACCTATAGACCTGGGGCTACATATTTTTGGGGAACCACTGCTATCAGATTGAGTGTATTTTGGGGAACTGCTGCCAGGTGAGAGGTGTCTACCATATTAAGGGGGCATTCTGCCTATTTATGTGAAATGCTGTCTATGTGCCTCATGACTGCTGAATTTGTCTTGTTGGGGGCCTCATGTTTGCTGAATTTGTCTTGATGGGGGGCGCCTCATGATTGCTGAATTTGTCTTGTTGGGGGGCCTCATGATTGCTGAATTTGTCTTGTTGGGGGGTCACATGATTGCTAACTGCGAGACTATGGAAAAAGCGGAATCATCATCATATGAGACAATAGCATTAAACCTACTTTTTCAGCTTTTTAAAACCGAAAATGAAACTGGGAGGTTGTAAAAAAAAAATGGAACACATTTTTCAGGAGTCTGATGGATGAAATTGTTTATCTTCACAGTTTTTCAACTTGGATTTTCCATAATGTTCATGTATGAGTTAAAACGTTTCTATTCAGTTTAAATTGCTGTTGGCACTTTGCGATAGTAAAGTGACTTTTGGGTTGCAGTTTGGGCACTCGACCTTCAAAAGGTTCGCCACCACTGTCCTAATCTAATGTCCCACCATTGCTAAGTTCATGTAAGCTTGTCTCCACCCACGACCACACCCACATTCTGGTTCATGACCACACCCATTTTTTGGTGCTACGCGCGCCGCATGGCGTAGCCCCACTCTTCCCCCCCTCCGGAAAATTTTCTGCGGACGCCCATGGACAGAGCTAGCTGTCATTTTGTCTGAGGTCTGATCCGGAAACGAAGGAACTTAACGTGCTTTCCCAAAAGGACATTTTCATTGTATATTGCATTTATAATAAAAGGCTCTAAAGTCACTAATTTGCTCAGCTACACCTACTATGCAGCCACACAGAATGAATCCTAGCTTTGTGAAGAGTCGCTACTACGGTTCATATAGCCAGATAGAAGAGTGTTTTAACCGTTTTTATCTGCAGGTTTTAGAATCTGGGAGGTTTGGTCTTCTGCCCTTCTGCAGAAGTGGTGGCAGTTTTGTACCAGGTGTGTAATTTGTGTTACTGTAAGGCCTCGATTCATAAAAGTGCTGTCGGGAAGGTAACGTCGAGCGGGGAAACACCGCTGTCGGTATTTCCGCCTTCAGGGTGGTAATTCATAAAAATTTTGCTAGATGTGTCAGGCGTGCGGAGATATTCCGCTGTAGGCAGGCGTAAGGCTGTCGGGAGACATGCGGAAACAGGGGAAGCAGGCGGAGTCCCTCGTGCGGTGTTCTCTCTGCAGCTGCTTGGGAGGTCTGTCCCATTCACTCCAATGTATTCCGCACGCTTCTCGCCACATCAGAGGTAGCGGTAATACCCGTCCGCATACCGCTACCTCTAATCTTTATGAATTGACATTTGTTACTTTTGCTATGATAATCACCGCGCAAGGCGGTGATTGATCACTCTGCTCACGAATGTCGGCTTTTCATGCGGAAAAAGCCTTTATGAATACAGATTTTGCTGTGTGGTCGGTAAAGTGAGCAGTTTTCAGCATTTCCGAATGCGGGAATGCTTTATGAATCGAGGCCTAACTCACAAGCTCCCTTCCAGCCTGTCTGCTGCCAAAATTCCAACGGGTGTAGCCCATCAATTGCGTCCACGAGATTGGATGGTCTGTGCGCTGAAACCGATTGGAAGACATTGTGTGGTCTGGCCACCAAGGGGCATGTGACAGTGTACATTTGTCCCTATGTAAAATGCGCTATAAATGACTTGTCATATGTAGCTGTCACTTAGTATTATAAATCCTCTTACTGACAGGTTTTAGACTAGCACATATTTTAAAGTACACCTGAAGTGAGAAGCCTATTGTGGCTGCCATATTTATTTCCTTTTAGACAATACCAGTTGCCTGGCAGTCCTGCTGATCTATTTGGCTGTGTCAGCCTTCATTTTCCTCTCACTTCAGGGTGTGCTTTCATGGGGAAATTCTCATTTTCATTTAACCATCTCTTAACCTCCCTGGCGTTCTATTAAGATCGCCAGGGAGGCTGCGGGAGGGGGTTTTTTTTAATAAAAAAAAAACTATTTCATGCAGCCAACTGAAAGTTGGCTGCATGAAAGCCCACTAGAGGGCGCTCCGGATGCGTTCTTCTGATCGCCTCCGGCGGCCAGAAGTAACACGGAAGGCCGCAATGAGCGGCCTTCCGTGTTTCGCTTACCTCGTCGCCATGGCGACGAGCGGAGTGACGTCATGGACGTCAGCCGACGTCCTGACGTCAGCCGCCTCCGATCCAGCCCTTAGCGCTGGCCGGAACTTTTTGTTCCGGCTACGTTGGGCTCAGGCGGCTGGGGGGACCCTCTTTCGCCGCTGCATGCGGCGGATCGCCGCGCTGCAGCGGCGAACAGGTAGCACACGCGGCTGGCAAAGTGCCGGCTGCGTGTGCTGCTTTTTATTTGAGCCAAATCGGCCCAGCAGGGCCTGAGCGGCAGGCTCCGGCGGTACTGGACGAGCTGAGCTCGTCCAGACCGCTCAGCAGGTTAAGCACTTCCTGGAAACGACCCTTAGCAAGATGGCTACTAACCTGCCTACTCACATGCACTCCTTTCTGGCAGGTGGATTTTACCACTACCGTCTATAGAGAGCTTTTGAAAATGAAGAAAACCATGAGAATCCCCCATGAGGATATAAACCACTCCAAAACCTGTCAGTAAGCAGTTCAGAGATGTGCCTTCTCTAAGTGACTGTTGCATGGAGCAAAAGTAACTTCCAATGCATTTTACTCTTGGATAAATGTACCTCTTCCATATGTGTGTACACATTTTACATTTTACAGTTTTTCGTGACCGTGTACCTCTGAACAGGTTTTGAAGTCCTACAATGGAAACTGTTTTTACTTCCGTGCCTTTGCTGTGGCCTTGTTTATGTGTTTTCCATGTGTTTGGTGTAACTCTGTATATTTAATTTCAGGGTTTATAATCACTCCTGTGGCCCAATGAATGATGGGACCTGCTGCACTTTAGATCACATCCCACTTGTAAGGTAAGAAGCACTGCTGAAGACATATTTTTATCGTTATCAAAACTAATGGCGGTTTCACTGTGTAAACAATCTGCACATACATTTTCAGTTAGTTACCTAGAATATAAGGGAAGATGCCGAGAGCCCAGTATGCACCAGTGTAGTATGTACTGTAAATTGGGTATGGAAGGTAAGTATAAGTAGCTTATACTCACAAACAAGGGTTACCGTCGTTGGCCCTAGACTTTTTGCTGCCTGAGGCAAATTTATAAAAAAAATTGCCCCCCCCCCCCCCACCGGAGGGGTTGCGGGCAGGACGGGGGTATTGAGCCTGGCAGTGGGGAGGGGGCGCCTGGGTCCCCCGATCTGCGCTCCCCTCCAGCTGTAATAGGAAGCAGCCGATGCCCAATAGTAAGATGCACGGGCGGGGAGAACTCACCTTTTCCGTGTTCCAGCGTGCGCTCCACTGACGTCACTTCCTGCATCGCCGCCCACTGTATTGTAAGTGGACGGCGATGCAGGAAGTGACGTCAGTGGAGCACACACTGGAACGCGGATAAGGTGAGTCCTCCCCGCCCGTGCATCTTACTATTGGGCATCGGCTGCTTCCTATTACAGCTGGAGGGGAGCGCCGATCGGGGGACCCAGGCGAGGGAGGGGGGGGGGTCCGACCCCCCCCCCCCCCCCCCCCCTCCCCATCGCTAGGCCCAATACACCTGTCCTGCCCGCTACCCCTCTGCACCCACGGACGGCCGGGTGCCGCCCCTAGAAGTTTTCCGCCTGAGGCAAACGTTTCACCCCGCCTCATGAGCGGGCCGGCCCTGGTTACCGTCCAGGTAACCACTATGAAGGCAGGTGAGGAGATTAGACCTGTCCCCACTCAGGATTAAGAAGTCACTCTCTGTAGATTGGGAAAAAGGAAGAACTCCCCTCCACCAGGGGTGGAAACTGCAATAGTAGTACAGAGGCACCAACAGGGTAAAAACAATATTTCTTTAAAATGGATAAAATGAAGTAGGTAGCGATGGACTTACCCCCTCCAAAACCGACACAAATTTTAAACAAAAATGCAGTTTTTAAACAAAAATCAATTTACATACTCCGAACAAGGTGCAACGCATTTCGCGGCTATATCCCACTTCCTCAGGCAATAAATAGGAGCATATCTCTGAGAATGATCATTCTGAGAACGATTGTTGTACAGACACACTGTTCAGCAGTGTATTCTGCTCAGTACAGATTGGAGGAGGAAGAGGGGCATGCTTTTTGTAGCCATAGTTTGCCTAGGCACCTGCTATTATCACAGGTGCCCTTTTCAACAGGGCACGGGGGGTTAATGCTAGGTACCAGTGCCTAGCCTTAACCGACCACATCTTGGTGAAAAAGGCACCTGCTGTAATATCATATGGCTAGGCCAATTGCAGCTACAAAATACTCAGAGGGTGGTTTTAAGGTTAGGCGCCCACCACCGGGAAGGGGGGTTCTGTGTGAGAGTAGGAAAGCAGTTAGATCATAGTAAATATCAGTGACTATTACTGATATTTTACTATATGAATGAAGTAATAGAATATCGCTAGATGTAACCATATTCTATTACCAGTTATTTCCTGCGATCTTTTCAACTGGTGCCTTTGTCAAATGTATGCCCTGATCTGCATGTTGTTCAGGGTCTGCCGCTAACCGTATTAGAGGCAGAGGATTAGGACAGCCAGGCAATATGCATTGTTAAAAAGGAAATGAATATGCCAGCCTCCATATTCCTTTCAGTGCAGCCATTCCATTCCTTTCAGTGCAGCCATATGACTAGAGGTGAAAAAAGGCATTCTACGGATTTCTGTCAAAAATGCATTTTTAAGGTCCATTTGTGTTTCTTACAATTCTTATGTAGATTATCACTTTGTATCTATTGAAAGCGTATAACTGTTTTTTATTTAATTGATGAAACTATGTGTATCGCTCCCAAACCTAGGATGTAGGTACTTAAACGTCTTTTTTCTTTTTTTTTTCAGTGTTTTGTTATGTTCTCTGTAGCCTATGGCGCTTCTCATATGAGCAGTTTATAAAAACAAAACCTACATTCCCTAGTGTAGCCAGTTAGGTGCCTGTTTGAACCTGTGTATGTAAGTGTAATCCATTTATGCCTGCATCAACTTTACCAGGTTTGGGTAAAGAACATGCTGTCTTGTGAATAGAAATGAGGTATGTTGCTGAACATGTAATGTCCTACTAAACCCACAGCAAAGGCTGTTTAAAGTGGACCTGGACTCTTGCATAGGACAGAAGGAAAACCAAGAGAAATGCACCCTGTATGTATTTAGAGAGTTTAGACTGTCTAATTCCCCCTCAGTTGTAATGTGATCTCTCCCCTGTGTCAGCTGACTGCCACGGCAAATAAGTCAGATAAGCTCATTTGAAAGCATAGGATGTTAACAATGTCTGCTTCCATGAAAGCAGGAAGTAGAAACAGTGCAGATTGAGACAGTTTATTACAAATCCTGCATTAAAAGAAATATTTTTCTTTATTATGGCGTTGCGTATCTTCTAGACTAGAGCAGTGAGGAAGTTATGTTCAGGTCCGTTTTTTAGGCAAGTCTCCGCTTCCTCCTTTATATTGGGAATAATCACCTGTGTACTGCGGATATTTACACCTGCAAGCCCTGGAGATAAAATATCACTGTCATTACAGATGACCAGTGAGATGCTATTTTCAAGCTGAATGCAGTTTATATGCATCATGAAATTGTTGCAGTCAAATGCCGTTGCTGTTGCCTACTTCCAAGGTGCAGGAAATTTACCACAACTGAAATTTACAGTTCATTGATCATCGCTATTTCCTTTAGAAATCTGCAAAGTGTGCTTTCGTTTTCAAGTGGTTTAGTTCAGGGCCACTTTAACCACTTGCAGCCCGCTGATCTTTTGCCCCTTAGGACTGGAGATCTTTTTTTTTTTTTTATTTATTATTATTTTTTAACGCAAGCAAACTCAACCAGTCATCATGGGGTCAGGATCCAGTAATATTGGCTACTGACCACAATATAGTGCATAAAAGTATGACCTCAAAGCAGGGTTGCAATAACGACAGAACGGCGTGCACAGCGAGGGGAAAGGGTCCGCGCGGTGATAGAAATATACGCTCTGGCAGGTATAACAGCACACACAGATTGTAATCGCTGCCCTTCAGAAGCGGTTAAGTCCTGTTTAATCTTTATTCAAAACGCACTTACAATTTCTATTCTGCTGATAATTGTGTTTTTGAGTAAAATTTGCTTTTATATATAATATTGAGCAATTAGAGGGTTTGCTTATCATTAAGGTTCAAAGTTTGAATATGCTATACAAGTCACCTGGGGAGTCAGAATAATAGTCTTGTAATCACATGTGCATTTAGCTAGGAGACCTCCATCCATCTGATGTGTGGAGTCTATGCAATTCCCTAACTGCTATACTGGCTGCTGTAACCGTGGTCCAGCTAACTTGGTGAGTCATACTACTCACAGGGAGTATAATAATAATACCTATGTGTACTGGCCCAAAAAATAGACCTGCAATGCACAGATCTTTGTGCATTGCACATTTAATGCATTCAGTGTGCAGCAGGCTCTTCTGTACAAACCCCAGCCCCTAACCTTCCTACTCCTCCCCAAGTGTTCTGTGCTGTAGTGATGCTGGAGAAGTCTGCAGAGCCAGTTCTGCTCCATCAGAGATGTACAGTGTAATAAGCTGAGGCTGGGAGCACGCTCATCTGTTGGTTTTCTGCACACTCTGTGTGTCTGTGTGAAAACATGCACATTTTATCAAGGAAGCTAATGTAATTGATAGAGAAAATGTGTGCAGTGCTTCACTGATGTCTGTTTTTTTTTCCTGCACGGGGAAAACACATTCAAGTGTACACCAGCCAATTGTATAACCTTGGTTCTCGGTGGTGGGGGGGCTCTCCATCCAAAGTTTCGCAGGGGGGCCCAGTGATTTGTAGTTACGTTCCTGCCGTATAACTTAAGAAATGAAGACTATTTAGGGCTTTAAAGCAAGCAGCTTTTGAAGGTGCTATGTGGCTTTTTATTACTGTAAGGGACTGTAGCTGGGCAGTCATGCCTAATAATAAGTAAGGTGTTGCAGACGGGGAGACGTTAGGAACACATTATCCATACCTGACTGTGCAGGAAATATGGTTGCTCTAGGGCTCAGCCCTCCCGGACACTAGATTCTGCAGCATTAACCTGCCATGCTCTCACCCTGTGTCCTGGAGGTGTAGTCTTCATGTTCAGAAAAGCATTTCATTTTAAATCATTTACTTCTTTCTAAGAAAGGCAGTTGTAAATTGCTATGCCAGCCCTCTGCATTTCCCCTGCTTTCCTGTAGTTCACACAAGTGATTTTAATGTATTCAGCAGCAGCATTAGACTTGATGAATGTGGCTTTATGATTTTCCATGAACTCTGTGCAGGGTATATTAATATCTCTTGCTGTATGATCTGCTCCTGTGTTTTCTGTTCCCACCACAGTCCCGATGCTCCAGTCTCCTTTATTTAGCCACTGGCAGCCAGTTCTAGCAAGGCGCCCTTTCATTTTTATGAGAATACATACTGAAATACTGCATGTTAAATCAGAGCTGCTGACAAGATGGGCTCATGTGAGATGGGAATGGTTTGCCCTCTGCAGAATTCAGACTGGGTGGTTAATAGGTCTAACAGAAACACGTTGTCTACCAAAACTCTTCCTACTACATGGAAAAATAACCACTGTAACTTCAATTCTTTCTCAATACATTCATAGCAATTTTGCATGATTTGCAAAGAGCCAACATATTCTGTGGCACTGTGCAAAGTGTGAAACAAACATGGGGTGCATAATAATACAGACACTGATATGCACAAATATACAAATGCAGAACTGGTACAAAAATTGGTAATAAGTGACAAAAGTAACATGATGAATAAAATGTTTAACAAATTTAGACACAAGGGTGAGAGAGCCCTGTCCTTGCGAGCTTTCAACCTAAAGGAGAAGGGGGGGGGGGCAGTTGTTAAGAAGAGCTGGGAAAATATACAATATTGATACCTAGAGGCAGTGTTTTTTTAGGTCATCTAGTAGGAGTGCAAGGTTAAAGAGAAACCATAACCAAGAATTGAACTTTATCCCAATCAGTAGCTGATACCCCTTTCCCATGAGAAATCTATTCCTTTTCTCAAACGGATCATCAGGGGGCTCTGTATGGCTGATTTTGTGGTGAAACCCCTCCCCCAAATGTCAGCGCCTCACAGCACTGAGGTACCGACATCATACTGTGGGAGCCTTGTTGCATTGTTGGAAAAAACAGCTGTTTACAACTGCCAAAAAAGCAAGCAACATCTCCTTCCAGTGAACCTGCCAGCAGTAAAAGTGTCGCCATGTGATAAATGCCAGAATCTAAATCAGGGAGAGGAAAGATTTTACTCAGGCAAACACTGACTGACTAAATAATTTATACATAATTGTAAAAATTAAGCACTTTATTTTTACTGGAGTTCTTTAAGTTGGACTTGTCATAAGGTGGAGCATATGCTTGATGGAAAAAGTGAGCTTTGAAGGAGCGTTTAAAGATATCAAAGGTTGGAGAGTGAGGGATGTGTTGTGGCAGGGGATTCCCACTTATTAGCATAGATACAGGACTACAGAGCTTGGTCTGCATTTGATTTGTACCCAAAGAACAGTGGATGCCAGACTACATTTTCCCAAAACAAGCAGCTGAACATAGTACTGGTTAATGGCACCACCCTTGATATAAGACACCAGTGTTTGAATCTTGACTGTAAGCAGTATGGAGTTCATTGGCAGAATTCCCTCAGGCCTCTTTCACACTGGAACATTGCATTACCCTGTGTTTACTGCAGGGTGACACAACACCAACGAATGTCTATGGGGCCTTTCATACCGGGACGGTGCGACACGATGCAACGGAGTGACTGTCTTTGCTGGCACGAGGGAACCTCTCTTTCTGCTTGACTTACAGCCAGAAAGGGGATTAGAGCCTCATTTCCTGCTTGGTTTACGGCCAGAGAAGGGATTACCGTGTAGTAATGCGGGAATCCCCGAAGGTCTTTAGCGGTGCAATGCAATCATCTAATTGCATTGCACCAGCAATGCAGCCTGGCAGTGTGAAGCCAGACTCATTCTTCAGATGTCCATTGTTAGTGCCAGAGCTGACATGAATGAGCCCACTATAGTTGCGTTTTTTTTGGTTGCAAGAGGATCTTTATTACTGTTTTCACTTTCACTTACACATTTAAAGGTAATCTGAAGTGAAAATACACTTCTGATATGATTTCTATGTGTAGTACAGCTAAAGGCGCGTACACACGCCATATTTCCGCAAACGACTGGTCCGCCAGACCCTCCCGCTGGGCGAACGTTCTGCCGACCGTAGCACATGTGTACGCGCTGTCGGCAGGTGGTTGTGCTTAGCATCCCTGACATACGTTGGTATTGGAGGCATGCTGAAGCTTGTGCACACCTGGATTAGATTGGATAAAACGTTGGTAAATAAGCCAGTCAGTCACTCCGGCCCTCCTCCATATTCATCCTGCAATTCTGACAAGTCCACCTGTTGCGTTGTAAATGGTGCATCCTCTAGAGCAAACTATTTTGTTTCCAAGTGTCAAACCTTTTGTTTCTTTGACGAAAGGAAATGAGGTAAGTGGTGCGTGTGGGAGGATATTTCTGGAAATAGTGTAAGTGGATTTTGGAGTTCCTGTGCCAGAAGTCGTCTGCATGCTTTACCTAATCCCAGCCTGCATAGGCTTGTCTGTGTCCTCAGGCTTGCTGCGGTACATGGATGTGTGCTTTCTTCTCAGCCTTGCTGTCCAGCAGTGATATATAGCTTAACAGCTGCTGAATTATGAAAAAAAACTAATCAAAAACCATTGTCTTAAGTGGCACAGACAATCCCTTTAGTAATTGATGCCCCATTTGTCTTGCCATATCTAACAGCAAGGTGTGTTGTAAGAGAAAATACCATGTCCAGGATTTTTTCTTTCTCATAAAGGACAACTGAAGCAAGAGGGATAATTTAGTAGGCTACATTCACAGTGGGAACTTGTGGAGCTGCGTTATAAAGTCTTAGAACACAGCTTACTGCACTGCAATGATCCTATGGGGGCGTTGACAGTGTGAGGTTATCGTCTCATTGTAACGTTTAGCATTATGGTAACGCACTGCTGCAGTGTGTTACCTCTAGACACACATGTTACCAGGTACAGGAAAGCATACTTTTCATTGCCTGTATGCTTCACTGTACCTACTGTATACAAAGGTAATGCATTGTTAATGTGTTACCACCTTTTTTGGGGGGTTGCGTTGTAATGCTGCGTTGTGACTTTAACGTCGCATTACAACGCAAAGTCCCACTGTGAATAAGCCCTAAGATTTCAGCCATTATAGTTTAAAAATGAAAAGTTCTACAGTAGATAAAACCCACACATTTTTATTTGTCCCAATTATGACAGCATAAAATAATGACCCCATACATTGCCTTAACAACATTTTTTATTTGGAATGTTGACCAAGACTCATCCCTGGTAGTGGTAGTGTGACAGTAGCCCGGAGCTGTACGGCAGAGGAAGTTGCACGATCATCGCTGGAGAGAGGCACAGTGAGTAATTCTCCACATGCTCATCTCACTGTGCCGCCAGTGGATCGGGAGAGGGGGGGGGGGAGGGGATCAGAAAAAGGGAAGGGAGGAGAGATCGGCAGTAAGGAAGGGAACAAGGGAATGCCGTTGCACTGCTCTGCCCTGCCGGCTCCAGGTGGGCTTCTCTGGGACTGATGGATGCTTGTTGGTACACTGGGTAGCACAGATTGCTACCCGCAGTGTGCTGACAGGCATTCACCAGTTCCAGGGAAGACCACAGAAGCAAAAAAGCGAAGCCGGTGGCGCAGAGCAGTTATAAATCTCCCTCGTGGCATGGACGAGCCTGACTCTCTAGTCAGGCTCGTCCCTTAATGCTAGGGAGGTTAAAGGATACCCGAAGTGACGTGACATGTGCATGTACAGTTTAAACAACAAAGGTGAATCCTGAGAGACAATTGTATATAAATCAAAGATGAGCTTTATTGTAATATAGTTACACAAGAAAAATATATAAAAACAATTAAAATCATGCACCCCTTGTTGACACAATAATAATTCATATAGCCAATGGCTATAGTATTGTATAATAAAGAAAATAAATTAATAATAAATACAGCCCAACCCTTCACTCAAACCACAATAATTCCTCGGTAGTAAACAAAGATGAGAAAGTGACAAGTGCTAAAGTGCATAACAAGCCACTCCTGAACCTAGAATGGACAGGAATGGTACCAAAGTGCTCTCAGTGTAATAGAAATGGCAGCGCTGGAGCAGAAGTGCAATAAACCCAAAAAGGGAGGAAGGTAATCAAGGTGAGGAAGGAGAAAATGTAAGTGGACAAGGAGACCAAACAGCAAGTGCACCAAAGACGACTCACCGATGTAGGGAAAGGCAGAGGAAGGGCTGTGTCAGCCAGGGATGTACAATTTTCGTGTGGTGCGGTCTCTCAGGATTCACCTTTTGTTGTTTAAACTGATATATTGTTCAGAATCCTCTTCTGCACACATGACATTTAATCTAGTTATATTGTGATGAGCTAATTCATATGTACTGGTGCTGCCCATATGGTTGTGTTATGGATGTGTATGTACAGTGCCTAGCACACAAACAACTATGCTGTGTTCCTTTTTTTCTTTCTCTGCCTGAAAGAGTTAAATATCAGGTATGTAAGTGGCTGACTGTTTTATAGTTGGAATTTCTTATCAGTAGGGGTCACACTTTAGTCACTTCCTGTCTGAGTCAGGACTGAGTCAGCCACTTACATACCTGATATTTAACTCTTTCAGGCAGCGAAAGAAAAAAAGGAACACAGCATAGTTATTTGTGTGCTAGGCACTTTCTGCATTTCAATGGGTCTGTTAAGTTGCACCGTGGCACCTCACTGTGAACGGGGCCTAAACTGTATGTAGTGACCGGCTCCATCCAAATCATGGCTTCACTCCCCACCCACCTTCACCTCGCCAGTATAAAAGGAGAAGGGAAGGCGGTCTTGGCACTGTGTGAAGTCAGTGTGTGTGGAGCCAGGCATTGTATCCAGATCAAGTTCTGTGCTACTAGGTTGCTGGTCGGATTCCATAGAGCTTTCATAAGGGGATACTCCACTATTCTTAAGCTATATACCCATGTCGTGAATTTTCTGACGACCAATGTTTTGGGGGTTTTTTTTGAGCGCCAATTGGTCGTTTACGCGATATTGCGGCGTGGGCACAGGTTCTCGACCATGCGAACATTGCTTAGCGTCCCACCGCAATAAGTCACGGCCGCGGTGAAAAATGGGCGTGTCATGATGCGTAACATGGGCATGGTCATAGGTGGGGCCAAAACATGAACATAGCAGTGACGTAACTTAAATATATTCAATAGACAGTATTTCACATATATAAGCCCCTCACCTGGCTTCTGTCTAGTCCTCGGCTGGCTGGCCTGTGTGCTGTACTCTGCTGGCGGTTATGCTGGGCTGCCTGGCTGGTGGTTATGCTATGCTGTGCCGGCCTGGCTGACTGTGATGCTGTGTCAGCTTGGCTGGTGGAGATGTTGAGCCGGCCTGGCTTTGCTAGGTGACTTGCTGGGGGCTTTGCTGGGCTGGGCAATTTGCTGGGGGCATTTTGGGGGGCTTTGCAGGGCTGGGGGCTTTACTATGCTTTGCTTGGCTGTATGCTTTGCTGGGCTGGGGGGTATGCTTTGCTGAGGGCTCTGTTTTGCTGGGCTGGGACTTTGCTTGGCTGTAGATAGGTAGGTGCCCCCGGGGTAGATTAGAGAGGTAGCTTCCCCCGGCATAGGTTAGATAAGTAGCATCCCCCGGCATAGGTTACATAGGTAGCATCCCCCAGCGTAGGTTAGATGGGTAGCTTCCCCCTGCGTAGGTTAGATGGGTAGCTTCCCCCTGCGTAGGTTAGATGGGTAGCTTCCCCCTGCGTAGGTTAGATGGGTAGCTTCCCCCTGCGTAGATTAGATAGGTAGCTGCCCCCAGCATAGGTTAGATGGGTAGCTTCCCCCAGTTTAGATTAGATAGGTAGATTAGATAGGTAGCTTCCCCCCAGCGTAGGAGGCGGGAGTAAGGAGGGGGGGAGCGGGCAGTTACAAACTCACCTCAGATCGACGCAGGAACAGCCGCCATCTCTTTCCGACTTCCTCCTTCGGCGTCCCTCGCATTGGTAACCGCACCCCCTGTGATGACATTGGTCACGTCATCACAGGGGGTGCTGTAACAAAGGCGACGGACGCCGGAAGTCTGAAGAAGATGGAGGCTGTGCGGCGCCTGCGGCAATCGGAGGTGAGTTTGTAACTGCCCGCTCCGCCCAGTGCCCCCTCCTGCCGGTCAGTCGATCCGGGGCACCATAACAGGTTCGGCGGCGGTGCCCCGGATCAAAGGCCCTAGCAACGCCGCTGCCTCACTACAGTTGTCCTTTAAGGGGCCAGAGACGCAAGGGGCTAGAGACGCAAAATGCAAATGCGTGATAAATGCAAATGTATGCAATGGTTTTGTATTTTTGTTTGCAATTCTGGGAGCCTGTGTGGTAGGTGTCCCAGGATGGAACACCATCCTGCCCAGGCAGTTAAATGAATGTTTATATTTGGGCAGTGGACAATCAGAATTGCATATTAAAATGTAATGTTAATTTTGCTGGGCGTGATCAGATTAGTTTGATTCCGCAGTTAGGATCTTGTTCTGTAGGGCTTGTTCACTCTAAAATAATCAGCAAACCAGCATAGCATACACACCCAGTCTTAGGGAAAATCTCCAGCTTTATAGCTGGACAGTAGGGTCTCCTAATTGGATAATAAAAACCATGTATATTTGTCACCTTATTCCAGGCAAGCTAGAATGCTCATCTTTTCCACTGTAAGTAAAATAGCATCTTTTATGTAAGCGAGCCTTCTCTGAGACTGCACACAGATGATGTTTCCGATGTTCCTGGAAATGTTTGTTGTCAGGCTAAAAAAAAAAAAAAAACTAAAAACGTTTCAGCCTGGCCCAAGATTAATTTACTGTGCCTGGATTATAGCTGTTTCCTGCTCTGCTAGCTTTACTTCCCCTCATGTATTGCAGCCACCACAATATCAATGTGTGTTAGCTGTATGTTAGGGCGGTGGTTCTCTCTCCCATCCTTGGTCCTCACAGCAGTGCGCATATTGTGTTTTCTCTCCACAGTACAGGTGATTTGTACTAACTAGCTGGATTTCCTTGTGTGAAGAGGCACAAAACATTAAACTGTTGCTGAGACCCAAGGGCAGATTTATGATCCCTCGCTGTACAGCATTCAGACAGGATAGGGTTTTTTCTTGATCAGAGATCTATAACTCTTTCAGTAAAGAAGCTGTACAATGTGTGGAGGAATCAACCACTCTTTCAATAAATAGCTGACATGTCAAATATTTTGTTAAAATTATGTATAATGCATGTAAAACAAGATAAAATGAAGACCGCAAAATATTAAAATTAGATAAGACATTACAAGACACCAGAAAAGTTTTCTGAATCCACTTTTATTTGTGAATTGCAAGGACTAACTGTAAGCTTCTCATAATCCTCACTGTAAGCTTCTTGGGCTGGCTGCAGCTCATAGCAAACAGTGCTCAGTCGTAAAGCACCAGCTTGCATGTGAAATATAGTTTTACTAAATTAGGTGTGCGGGAAGCTGCAGCACCCAACAGTAAGGGCCCGTTTCTACTTCTGCGGTGTGAATTAGGCGCGGAAAACGTGAAACGAATTTGCACGCGTATGTGAATTTTACCGCGAATTTGTGGGCGTTTTCGCATATGTTAGGAAGTATGCAAATTTAACCATGTCAGTGCCTGTGTGCTTTTACATTGATTTTATGTGAAAACGCCAGCGAATTTACAGTAAAATTTGCATACGAAAATGCATGCGAATTTCCTATTAAATACATTGAATGCGATTCACATAGCGGTATACGGTATGCGAATTCTGCGGGGTTTACCATGCAGATTTTTTTCTGCACAGAAAAACGCTCAGAAGTCCTGACAAGTGGAAACAGTCCCATCCACTTGTATTGTCTATGCGAATCTGCATGCAGGAAATGCATGCAGATTTGCTCTAGTGGAAACGGCCCTAAGGCTGGCCGAATCGTAAAGTCGCAAACCGCTAGCGATTTTACAATCGCTACGGTTTGCTTTTTAACATAGGAATCGCGGTAGGTCATTTCCACTACCGCGATTCGTTTTCGACGCGAACGCGCGGCGGCGCGATATTTGCCGCGATTTTGCTATGCAGTGCATAGCAAAATCGCGGCCGCAAACGTCGGGAAATTGGCGGAATTGCGATTCGGCAATTGCTAGCGTTCAGCGTGAACGCTAGCGACTGCTAGTGGAAAAGGGCCCTAAGGGTAATGGCGTTTTTCACAATGTTTCTGAGCCCCAATATGAGGTGCGAGAAGGGTGTTGAAAAATGATAGCCCTGATTAACAAGAGAAGACCAGTCCAACGTAATAGACAAGACCTGTATATTGCGTGTCTCTCCTGGCGGACTCAAATCGCTTGGCTGCAGCCTTTCTAGGGCGCGCTCAGTAGGCAGTAGCAGTGTTATCACAGGACTCTTAACTGTAGAGGTGTGCAAGCTTACTGAATAGGAAGAGCTGAGATTTGAAACCCAGGTTTGTGTCAGAGGCAAAGCCCTTAACCAGTACACTATCAAGCCACCACTAATACTGATATAACTCCAAATTATTTGAAAATTTATTTTTTTATTTTAATTAGGAAAGTGCTAAATGCAGTTTGATCTCATTAGTAAAGTTGATGGTCTATTCAGATTCTTTAAAACATGTATTACCTTTTCAGCCTTGTCAACAGGTGCATTGTCCTGCAAAATCAGCGCTGCAAGTCAGTGTATTTTGTGTTTGCGGCACCTAGTTCTGCCCCCCCCCCCCCCCTCCTAAAAAAACACCTTTGCTTTTTCTTTACTGTAGATAAAAAAAAAAGGCTGTTTTCTGCCATGGGCAGGACTGTGTACCAGAAATGGGCTGATATGGGGGTTGATTAAGGGGAGAAGATACTTCGGATTACAAGTGTGCAATTTTCACTGGAGGCCCCCTTTAATTTTGTTTTCGATTTAATATTAAGTGCTAAAATCCACAATTTTGTTTTTAATCGGTTGCAAGATAATTGACCATAATATTGATTGTAATTAAGATCATAATATTGATTAAAAAAAATCAAGTAATAATTGACGTGTATTGGTATGGCCAGCTTTAGTCAAGGTTTGCCTCGTACAATCGTAGATTTCATTTGGAGCTAATTCCCCTCCCCATAAGCAGCTCCTCTCCCCATAAGCAGCTCCTCTCCCCATAAGCAGCTCCTCTCCCCATAAGCAGCTCCTCTCCCCATAAGCAGCTCCTCTCCCCATAAGCAGCTCCTCTCCCCATAAGCAGCTCCTCTCCCCATAAGCAGCTCCTCTCCCCATAAGCAGCTCCTCTCCCCATAAGCAGCTCCTCTCCCCATAAGCAGCTCCTCTCCCCATAAGCAGCTCCTCTCCCCATAAGCAGCTCCTCTCCCCATAAGCAGCGCAGCTCCTCTCCCCATAAGCAGCTCCTCTCCCCATAAGCAGCTCCTCTCCCCATAAGCAGCTCCCCTCCCCATAAGCAGCTCCCCTCCCCATAAGCAGCTCCCCTCCCCATAAGCAGCTCCCCTCCCCATAAGCAGCTCCCCTCCCCATTAACAGCTCCCCTCCCCATTAACAGCTCCCCTCCCCATTAACAGCTCCCCTCCCCATTAACAGCTCCCCTCCCCATAAGCAGCTCCCCTCCCCATAAGCAGCTCCCCTCCCCATAAGCAGCACCCCTCCCCATAAGCAGCACCCCTCCCCATAAGCAGCTCCCCTCCCCATAAGCAGCTCCCCTCCCCATAAGCAGCTCCCCTCCCCATAAGCAGCTCCCCTCCCCATAAGCAGCTCCCCTCCCCATAAGCAGCTCCCCTCCCCATAAGCAGCTCCCCTCCCCATAAGCAGCTCCCCTCCCCATAAGCAGCTCCCCTCCCCATAAGCAGCTCCCCTCCCCATAAGCAGCTCCCCTCCCCATAAGCAGCTCCCCTCCCCATAAGCAGCTCCCCTCCCCATAAGCAGCTCCCCTCCTTGAAGTAACAGGGAATTCTTAACCACTCTGAATTCAACACTTGGAAAGTCCACAGTTTCCAGAATGGGATTCTTTCAATTATTTATTTATCAAATCTGTTAGGGGAAGACACACAAAAGTAAATATGGCAAGAAGCCCTACTGAAGAGTAGGTGGTGAGCCATACCTTAGGGCTAAATTGGTGGAGCAGACCACCGAAACTAAAGGACATACAAGCGGGGAGCAAGTCAGGTGTATTAGGTAGAACCTCTAGGATATTAAACTTTATAAGGTTGGGTTACTTAGGGTGACCACCTAGAAAACTGAAAGGAAGTTAGGGACTGACCTTATAGAGTCTTCAAAGTCTTTCAGTGTCTGACCATGCCCCACCAGTATATTAATACTGGTACGACCATCATTAACCCTAAGCTGGGGCATTCCATATACAAAGCTAATTGTGAGATACCTAAAAAAACACTCAAAATGGTAGAACTACCAGAATACATGATATTGGTAAAAAAAAAATAAGTACTGCATAAATAGTAAAAGTAAATGCTACAATGGAGCAAAAATATTTGTATTTCTTTTTTTGAATGGCAAAATTCTTATTTAAAAATAAAAGAACACAGACGCTGTCTGTGTTCCATCAACAATAGAAATGTTTATCAAGCACTGTGGCAACAAGTTTTGTGGTGTATGCGCTTCTTAAAGTGGGACTGCAGTGTATATCACAAATTCACCAAGTTCTCTTCTCCTATAAAGTTATAATCGCCCGCCGCATCTTCTTTCTGTAAATAGCCCCCGGTGCTCCATGTCTGCCAACTTGTTGTCAGATTCGCACCCCCAGGGGTGATTTACAAGAGGACATACCAGGTGATTACTTTGTATTGGAAGAAGACCCAATGAATATGTGATATACACCGGAGTCTTGCTTTAATGTCCGTGTCTACACAGTGCGCTTGCAGCAAGATATACTGTTATAGTGTTATAGAAACAGTTTGCATCAATCCTAACACATCTAAAAGTACTCATTTTTTTTAAAATCTTAAATTACCGGTATACATTACTTAAAAATTGCTTTCACTTACTGTATCAGTACTTCACAGGTAATCTTTATAATTGAATAATTAAAATTAGTTTTCCTAAATGGTTTTTAAACTTGCCTATGCAATCCAAACAATGTTTTCCTTATTTACAGTTTGTGTACTGAATGTCCAGTAACTCCCCTCTTGCATAAGGAAATGGCTACATATGGCAGGAAGCCCTTTAAGTCCCTGTTTCCACTAGGGCAGTGATGCCTAACTACAGTCCTCAAGAGCCATAGCCATGCCAGTGTTTAAGATGGACAGAGAAATGGTGGAATGTGTTCTACTTGATGAACTGCACCTTTCCTGATTCCATCCCATCAATAAAATTGAGCTGTGCCAAACGTGTGAGGATCTCTGTCCTCGAGGACTGGAGTTGGGCATCCCTGCACTTGGGCTTTTTGCACCTGATTTCATGCACATGAATTTGCATTCATAATTGCAGCCTAATTCGTACACGTGAAAAAATCTGGAGCACTGCCTCAGAATTCTGGCCAATTCATATGAACCCCTGTAGCCATGCATGACACAGCTACAGGGGTTCAGATGCTGGTGTCTGTCTTGGAAACAGATACCCGGCACTGGCCTAACTCTTACTACACACCTAGAGTAATCAGGCCAATAACAGAATTGGCAGTAGGCAATAAAGGAGAATAAAAATGTAGGAAATGATTGTCTAGGATGACCACACAATAGACTGGTCTGGAGTGCCTACTTACAGAATGCCAGTCCTTCTCCTTATGTTATATGCTGAAGCTACACCTATGCTAGGTGATATCCTCATTAAAATGAGATATATCCTCTCATTTTTCCATGATGTGAAAGGGTTAAAGTGAAATTGGCAGACATGGGTTTTAGTTTGCCTGGCTCCAGATCTCTGAGATTAGGTGAAAGGTTAATCTTGTGCAATAAAAAAACCTGCTAACTAAAAGCTTTGAAAAAGATAAATATTGTTCTGTACCGATCTGAGCAGTGGCACAGCCTGGCTCAGCGGGTATCGGGCATGCTACGACTTCACTCTTATCAAAAGTCTGGCATTGGCTAGATAGCGAGGCATGTATCTGTTCTGTTAACTTATGAAAACATAAGCTATGTAACAAGCTAATGCTGCTTGTTCTAAATTGCATAAGTGTTCCTTATGTAGTACCTATTATGTGTGATTAGTTTATAGAGCAACTCCTCTATAGCACAGAACCTATACGACCTCTTTCACCACTACCCAAGCATTTTTCAGCTCTTTTTACACAGAAGGTTGAATTGCGCGGTTGTCATGCAGTTTATCCTCCTGGCTTTTAGCTGCCATTTCATGCAAGCACTTTGTGTCATCGTTAAATATGCTGTGGTGTTACCTTGCGGCAAAAAAAATGCAACTTGTCTCATTTGAACATGGCTGCGCCTTTCCAACAATCATACCAAGCATAAGCAGCACCAAGCCAGTGCACAAGTGCAGCTGACAGGCAGTGAATTCTCCGCCTTCAGCCTCCCATGTAAAAGGGGCCATATTCTCCTGATTTGTGGTTGGCCACAGTGGAAAAAATATGGTGTATGCTGCATGACTATGACAAACCCACAGCCAAATAAGAAGCACAACTTAAATGTGGGTAACCCCCTTGTTAGATGCTTCAGTTGCTGTGGTAATATGCAGTACTTGCTGTGATGTAGTATGTAGTATGTCTCATTTATTAGTGATCCACCAGAAAACATTACTGCTCTAAATTCTTCAGTGTCTCCTTTCCTTGTATGGAAAAAAATATGTACAGTTAAAAAATATTAAAGGAAAACACTAAAAAATACTTAAAATCTTGCTAGACTTTTTGTAAAAAAAATCCCTCTAAGTTCCGACTAATAATGTCCCTAAGTTCTGCCCATGCCAAGTTTTTTTATCCAATGTGTATACGTGGCTTTACTAATGACAGACCCATGACAAGGTAGATAATAGTATGTAGATAATACAAACACCAAGCAGTTAAAGCATTGTACACAGGCCTGACTTGTGCTGGGCATACAGGATTCGTTTCTGCCGCTCGATTATCAGCTCGATCGTTTTTGCCACTCGATTCTGAAGTTGTTTCTCTTCCGCTTGTTTTTCTTATCATTTTCCACTCCCTTCTATCTGGAATCGAGTGGCAAAATGATCGAACGGGAGATCGGACATGTCGGAAATTATCTATCTAACCATCTATCTGCCTCATAAACGAACCGTGTATTCCCAGCATTAAGTCGTATGAGGTGGCGGACAACCACTGCTCGTGCTCCAAATAAAAAATCAAATCAAGCAAGAGAACAAAGGGCTTTGCTTAACTATGATGACTGCCTTTGCATAGAGGCGGGGTGGACCGGCCAGTGCATAGAGGCGGGGTGGACCGGCCAGTGCATAGAGGCGGGGTGGACCGGCCAGTGCATAGAGGCGGGGTGGACCGGCCAGTGCATAGAGGCGGGGTGGACCGGCCAGTGCATAGAGGCGGGGTGGACCGGCCAGTGCATAGAGGCGGGGTGGACCGGCCAGTGCATAGAGGCGGGGTGGACCGGCCAGTGCATAGAGGCGGGGTGGACCGGCCAGTGCATAGAGGCGGGGTGGACCGGCCAGTGCATAGAGGCGGGGTGGACCGGCCAGTGCATAGAGGCGGGGTGGACCGGCCAGTGCATAGAGGCGGGGTGGACCGGCCAGTGCATAGAGGCGGGGTGGACCGGCCAGTGCATAGAGGCGGGGTGGACCGGCCAGTGCATAGAGGCGGGGTGGACCGGCCAGTGCATAGAGGCGGGGTGGACCGGCCAGTGCATAGAGGCGGGGTGGACCGGCCAGTGCATAGAGGCGGGGTGGACCGGCCAGTGCATAGAGGCGGGGTGAACTGAGCAAGTTGGGCTTGGTTCATTCTTTTATAAGGGTGGTTTGGGGTTGCTCGGAGCGGCAGAAATGAAGGCCCATTTTAACCTTTGTTAATAAGCCCCTATTATGCTGGTCTGTAGACAAGACCAGATCACAGTTTGGTGACCTTTATCTTACAAAGAACTGACAGAAATTTCCTCCATTGTTTATACAGTATAATCTATATTGGAAATGTAATTTAGGAACTTTTTTGGCTATCGGTCTGCTTCAGGGATGCTCATAAAGATCAGTGTCAGGTTGTACATAACATTTAAATTGCAGGTCTGGTAACCTTCAGAGACTTGAAGTACCGAGTCTAAAGCTGTCTCTCATGGCCACAGCTGGTTTCATTTATTTACTTTACTTTTTCTTTCCAGTTTTAGGCTGTACCTGTATGTAATGTTTAGGTTTCAGCGTAATTCTGCTATGTCAGCAGAGGAACACCTATAACAGGAACTGATAATATGATAACATAGTTTACAGAGCACTTGCTGCATATGCCTTAGAATAGGTAAAGAAACACTATATGGAAAACGCTCACATTTATGTAATTGATAGAGATATGGCAATAACATGTATATAAATGCAAAACGAAGTAAAACAAACAAATATAGGAGTTTCCTAAGCTAACCTATCAAAATCCCTATTTTGTTTTTATAAGTGAAATTTGGTTTTCTTTGCACCTACTTGGTAAACCTCTCCCTATTGCATTGGTCATGAAAGTCAGCTGGAGATACAGAAATATGAAATACAGAATGATGAGGAGTAGAAACCATTTTCTTGCTCAACTGTGTTCAGTATAATTACTGTCAAGCTGACTTTTCCATTAAAGAGAGTCTGAAGCGAGAATAAATCTCGCTTCAGACCTCATAGATTGCAGGGGCATGTGTGCCCCTGCTAAAACGCCGCTATCCCGCGGCTTAACGGGGGTCCCTGATCCCCCAAATCCCCTCCGTACAGCGGGGGAGCGCTTCCGCATTGGGGTAGGGCTAACCGCCGCAGCCCTGCCTCCCGCGCGTCTATCAGATGCGTACCTCCGCCTCTCCCCCGCCCCTCTGTCTTCCTTCACCGAGAGGGGCGGGGGAGAGGCGGCGATGCGCGTCTGATAGACGCGCTGGGAGGCAGGGCTGCAGCCATTAGCCCTGCCTCCAGGAAGAGCAAAATTTACGACCAAGTTGGTCGTTGATTTTGCAGGGGAGGGTTTGGGGGTGAAGGGACCCCTGTTTAGCCGCGGGATAGCGGCGTTTTAGCAGGGGCACACATGCCCCTGCTAACTATGAGCTCTGAAGCGAGAATTAAATGCTATGTGCATTTCACCCTACCTAATAAAACCCCTGTGTCTCTGCATCCTTTCCCTGTGTGTGTGTGTGTGTGTGTGTGTGTGTGTGTGTGTGTGTGTCCCTGCTTCCAGACTTGACAGTTTGCTGTCTGTGAACCTCATTGCATTGTGGGAAATAACATCTTTTTCCAACTGCCAAGCAAGCAACATCTCCTTGTGTACATATGCTGCAGACAGCGGTGGAGGACGGGCGAGCGGGACGCATCTGTGCTTGCGTTGCTGGGGTGGAAGAGGGGGCGCTAGTCTACTTTAGGGGACCCACCGCAAATCCCCATAGACACTTTCAGCTGGGCTGCAAAACGGAACAAATGGCTTCCGTTTGCTTGTCGAAACCCCCACAAGCCATATACCCATGGATAGGTAAGCATGCCCTGTAATGAATTGGGAGGTTTTCGGTAACAGAAAGTTTAAATTGGCCGTGTAGGAGCCACCGAACGACCTAAATCTCGATTCCGTCGGCCATCTTAATTCTGCTGTGCAGGTCTCTTTCTTCCTCCTCATTGGAGGGTTTGTTAGCTGGCACGCCCCCACCTAACAATCCCTCCAATGAGGAGGAAGAAACGACCTGCAGAGCAGAACTAAGATTGCCGACGGACCCGAAATTGCGGTCGTTCCGCGGCTCCTACACAGTCAGTTTAAACTTTTTTTTTACCGAAACCCGCAAAATTCGTTAGAGGACATGCGTAGCTACCCGGGGATATAAGGCTTGTGGGGGTTTCAACAAGCAAACGGAAGCCATTTGTTCCGTTTTGCAGCCCAGCTGAAAGTGTCTATGGGGATTTGCGGTGGGTCCCCTAAAGTAGACTAGCGCCGCTGAGGGAGTGCCCGTAGTAGCCTAGCGCCCATTTTTTTAATGGGCGGCCTTTTTTTTTTTTTTTTTTTTTTTTTTACTAGTATCTTTATATAATGCCTAGTGTATTTTCTCTTATGCAACTGCCTTGGGGACAATCTGCACCTGCCCAACCAGAAATCAGTTAAGTGAGTGTAGTTGTCTGATCTCCTGTCCTCAGCCCTTCTTGGAAGGAATTGCTACCTATATATTTCTGGCCATTCTCTATTGTAGTCCTCTCCACTACAAGTTTTTCTCTCTCAATACAAAATAGCCAAGCAAGCATCACTGTGTACTGTTCTTTTATCGGAGAAGACCTATAAGTACTAAACTGAGCTTAACCTCCCTGGCGGTACGCAGTTTCGGTGGTTGTGTCCACGGGAGTAATTTTTTGAATAAAACTTGTTGCAAACCTTGTAGCTAGCACTTGGCTAGCTACCTGTGTCCCTCAAGACACCTCTCTGATCCCACCGAACGTCGGCGCTTACATTTACCCAGCCGTGATCCCGTGAGAGCCGCAGTCTCCCCAATTAGCTTCAGTTGTCACTATGGCGACGATCGGACATGTCTGACGTCATCTACGTCATGCCCAGTACCGATCCTCCCCATAGCGAAGCCTGTAGGTGATTGGAGAGGCTGCGCTATCGTGGGATCCAGAGGGTGGTATATATAATGGTGGCAATCGGGAGGAGCAGAGCGGAGGGACTTGGGGGACACAGGTAGGTAGCCTAGTGCTAGCTACAAGGTTTACAACAATTTTTATTCAAAAAATTCCTCCCGGGGCCATGTAATCCTCTGTGGCAGCTACCCCGAGTGTAGGTCGGGGTTACCGCCAGGAGGGTTAACTTCACATCCAGCTACCACTCAATGTGTGGATGCTCAGTAGTGCATTTCCTGGACAACACATTGCCAGACAATGCAATTCTGGACCTATACAACTTAAAGGGGACCTGAACTCTTGCACAAAACAAAGGGGAAGACATAGAGAAATGCACCTTGTGTGTACTTGGAGAGTTTATCCTGCCCCCCAAGTACCCCAAGGCTCGGTCCTTGGCCCCCTACTGTTCTCCCTTTACATATCCTCCATTGGCAAGGTTCTCTCCTCCATGTGTTTTAACTATTGTGTGTGCAGATGACACCCAGATCTACCTCCACACCCCTGACCTATCCACCACTACCATGGACAAGGTCTCCTCCTGCCTATCAGCCATCTCCTCCTGGATGTCCACTAGGTTCCTGAAACTAAACCTGGACAAAACGGAATTTATGATCTTCCCACCCCGGCCATACCTGAACCTCCCAGATGTGAATGTCACTGTTAACACCACTGCCTTTCGCCCTACCTCTGAAGCCCGCTGTCTGGGTGTCACCCTTGACTCCGCATGCTCCTTCATCCCCTACATCCAAAACCTTACAAAGCCCAGCAACTTCCACCTCCGTAACATCTGCAAGATCTGCCCTTTCCTGACCTCTGTCATCAAACTTCTCATCCACGCCCTCATAATTTCCTGCCTTGACTACTGCAACGCTCTTCTGTCTGGTCTCTTTATTGCCCCACTGCAGTCAATCATGAATGCGGCAGTCAGAATTTTTCACTCCTCCCATCGCTCCACCACGGCGGTTCCCCTCTATGAATCCCTTCATTGGCTTCATATTCAGTCCAGAATTGTTCAAGATACTGTGTCTGGCCTGAAAATCTGTCCACAAAACCTGCCCAACCTACATTTCCCATCTTACCCAGAGGTACACACATAGCCGCTCACTCCGCTCCTCCAATGAACTTCGCCTGACTATCCCCCCGCATCACCCAATCCCATGCACGCCTCCAGGACTTCTTAAGAGCTGCTCCAACACTATGGAACTCCCTACCTAAACCCCCATATTAGGGCCTGAGCCCACTGACGCAGTTGTTTCCGCTTTTCAGTTACACATCAATGTTACAGATGCTGAAAAGCGGACAGAAGCGGGCACAACTGCGTTAGTGGGTGCAGGCCCTTAGTTTCCCCCTCCTTCAAGAAGGCCCTCATAACGCACTGTAGGGATAACAGTGGTGCCTGGATGAATGAATCTGTGAACGCATTTGTTTGAACATTTGCATGCTAGTGTCCAAAGGGTTAATTAGTTTTTTTTTATAATTTTCTGCCCACACTCCCTTTTTAGCACCTCCCTTTCCCTAATAACTTATTTTTAATGTCCTAACTAGAGGTGATGTGCCTGGATATATGTTTCTTTTCATAGCACCTCACACGACTGTTGGGTTGATATCGTGCAGTTGGTCACGTGTGTACAAGTTGCTTGAGGTACTTGTTTTGAATGTGAGACAATCTATACACATGAGGATGCACACCATATATATAGTTAATACTAGCTATATTTTTAGTCTAGGGTGCTGTATAAAATATACCAAACTATATACATAAAGAAATATGCACACCATGCAGTTTCCAATGCAAATTAATATATTGAAAGGCATAGGCTGATAAAGTGCAGTCAAATACATGCAAAGAAGCACAATAGATAATGTATATACAAAGAGTACATGACAGTAATCAGTAGACCTGATAGATGCAGCTTACAGGAAAAAAATTTTTGGTGCAAACAAAATGCACACTAAAAGGCAGAGATCCACATAGCAAACTGTTGTGACTGCTAACAATAAAAGGTACTAACTGATACTGATATCTAAAGCAATGGATAATGAACAGTCCAATGCAAATGTAGTATACACAAAGTGAGGAGGCAGGGTACAACACACCGCTGCATTACCCAGACGCAGCGTTTCGGAAAGTTCCTTTGTCAATGGGACAAGCGGATAAGCAACTGAAGCAGAGCGGTGATGTCCTACTTGTTTTGAATGTGCCCTTCTTGTGCAGTTATCTTGTGTGCTCAGTATGCAGATGAGCTGTTCGTTCAGTTGGTTGGTACGTGGAAAATACAAGTCGTGCAATCTAGGGTTGCCGCGATTTACCGGTATTACGGTATACCACGGTTTTACAATGCACGGTAATCGCGGTAAGCACTTTTAGGAAATACCGGTTTTTGCTGTATTTCCGTATCCCTCGCCACCGCTCCGGCATTGTCCTGCTCTCCGTCTTCCTCGTTACGAAGGCAAGCTCCCAAAGCTAGTTCCTGATTGCGGGAGGCTTGCGACATGAGTGCAGGAGCTGGGTGGTGATGATACGCGTCCTGTGATGACGCAGCCACGGCTGGAGCGCACACAGAGATCTATTTCCCGGCATATCTGCTTGTATTTTTTTTTTTATTGCGGACTGTACTACAAAGGCAGAGGGGGAGTCACCAGGTCATTCCTGCCAAAATAAATAGGCAAATGAGAAAAGGCTACAGCCCGTTCTCCCTCCTGCTAGATGCATGCAGCCCCCTGCCTCCCCCGACTGCAGAGCTGACATAAACACTGATACAGATCAGTGTTCAAAGGAATGTCCAGCTCTCCTCCCCCCATGAAAATGATGAGCACGCCGCCCGCCCGGGAGAAGGAGCGAGAGACGCACTGCACATGGGGAGCTGAAGCTTAATGACACCAGATGAGCAGTGTTGCTGTGGGAGAGGTGCTGTATTTGAATGCAGCCAGTGTGTATATGTATGGCTTGTGTGTGTGAGATGTGTCTGCCTGATGTATGTGTGTGGGATGTCTGCCTGATGGATGTGTGGATGTCTGCCTGATGGATGGATGGATGTCTGCCTGATGGATGTGAATGTGTGTGTGTGTGTTACTGTATATACTGTACATACAAGTGATGTCTCCCTGATGCATGTCTCTGTGTGATGTCATGTGTCCTCATGCCCACTGCCCCCCCCCCCCTGTTCTACTCTGTCCCCCTACTTTTTAAAGAAATCGTCTGCAGTGGCTTAGCACAGGACTTCGCCTAACTCATGTCCGCTCCACCCATTTGCATTTTATTTTTCAGCTCTGGTATCCTTTAAAGGAAACCAGAGACGCAGCATAGTGAAAGTTTTATACATAACTGCGGCTTCCTCCAACCCATCATGCACACAGATCCCTCCCACGCCGCCATCCTCAGCCTTTTCTATCGCTGTTACTGAGTCCCGTAACTTTGGCCAGTCACGGCCAGTTTTATGCATGTGCAGTGCGCTCCCTCCATCTCTTGCAGAAAATAGTACTACGCCTACGTAGTATTATTCTCCGCTGCAGAGAACGCACTGCGCATGCTCAGACTGGCCGCGACTGGCTCAAGTTACCGGACTCAATACCAGCGATAGAAAAGGCTGAGGATGGCGGCGTGGGAGGGATCTGTGCGCATGATGGGTTGGAGGAAGCCGCAGTTATGTATAAAACTTTCACTATGCTTTATCTCTGGTAAACTTTAAGGTGTATAGTAAAGTGTACCACCAGCATTTTTGAAGTGGACCTGAACTCAAATGTCCTCCCCTCTGCTCAAAGATATGCAACAGCAATTTCTTTCTTTGTTACAGCTGATACAATCCTAAAATAAATCTGCACAGTCTCTACTTCCTGATTCATGGAAGCAGACATATTAACCTACTGTGCTTTCCAATGGCCTTATTATCTGCCCTCTCTGCCATAGGCAGTCATGTGACACGGGGAGAATGAGATTTACTTTTGGTATTGTTGTTTTTTTTTTACATTTAGAAGAGTAAATATTTCAAGTATGACAGGAGGACCCTAACCATTAAGGGTCTAATAAAGAAGAGTTTGTTCAACTTTGACCTTTTCTTATTTTTATAAGGGTAATTGTAATGCGAATAATTGCGTAATACCGTATACCGTAATACCGTCATACCGTGATATTTTTTTTGACGGTTATCATACCGTGAATTTTCATACCGTTGCAACCCTAGTGCAATCGCTTGGTCGTGTGGTCGGTCATGCAGTCAGATTGGTCATGCGGAAAACTTGCACGTTTGTACAAGTTTTTATATCCTAGGTGTAAAAAGTTTTCAATCAGTGGCCCAAAAAGAATGTGCAGATCAGGTGTTCTGACTTAACATAACTCCACTGGCACCATGCTTGTTGTCGAAGAAACGGAATACAGAATATCAGCATGATGAAAAGAACATGTATCCATGCCATGCCCTAGGTTTTATGAAAAGCATACATACTGTATGAATGGGCAATTTGTCCGATTATTTGAATTGGCCGTCCTACGATTATGCAATCCGTGAAAGTGCATCCAGGCGACCACAGTCTAACAGAAAGCAAGATCTGACTGCAGAATAAACATGTCTGCAAATAATTGTGCTGCTTGGTCAAGCCAGCTGGCATGTTCTTCTCATTGGTGAAGGGAAGAGAACCAGGAAACTACTAGAATCATCTGATCATCGGAAAATACAATGGCGGTTAGCTATGGAAATCTAACCTGGCTCCATTTTTTTTTTTCCTGTCCTGAAAATGGTAGTGCTAAGAGATCTTGAGACAATAATTTCTCTGTGTGCACCTTGGCTATATATGGATTTTTTTTACTTTACCAGCTTCTTGTCTTGTGATTAAAGTGGGCTCCAACTGCAGTTCTACTGGAAGGATCTACTGAGCTATTGCTATACCTGCTGCACAGTCACTCCTCTTAGTGCCCCCAGATTAAAGATCCTAGGAATGCCCCTGCTCGTAAGGAAGCAGTAATGCTCGGTTTACACAGCTGTCAGTGTCTCCATTGCCACCCAAATTTCTGGCCTTTTTTTAAATTAATGGAATGGCAATGCGTTCGCAGTACCCTAAAAATGCATTTTGCGCTGCAATGGATGCATTGGCCTCGATTCATAAACAGCAGTGCGATAAAAAAAAATCTTGTCGGGAAAACACCGCACTCTGTATTTTCCCGGTCTGTGTGCTAATTCATAAAGATTTCCCCAGCTGCCCTTGGAGGTCGGTAAATTACCGCAGCCCATTGAGCGGTAGAGTAGAGCAGTGTCTCGATTCTCTCTTTGCCCTGCAGAAATGAATCACACAGACGGCTCTCTGGCTCTCTCCACTGATGACTCAGACAGATGAGTCACACAGTCTTTCCCTGCCTGCTCAAATGATTCACACAGAGGGCTCTCTAGCTCTCTCCACTGATGACTCAAACAGACTTCGGCTCTCTGCACTTTTGCATTCATCAGAGCTGTCGGTAACTTGTTATCGCCTCACTAGAGGTGTCGGTAACTACCGCCAGGCTTACCGCTTGTTGAAGGCTTTATGAATTGACATTTGCTGACAATTTACTGACATGTGTTGTTGGTAACTGCAGCCAAGGCGGTAATTTATTTCCCTGGTTGGTAATGTCAGCTTTTCATGCAGTAACAGCCTTTATGAATTGACATTTTGCTAAGTGCTCGGTAAAGTCTGCTGTTTTCAGCATTACCGCATGAGGTAATGCTTTATGAATCGAGGCCATTGCCTTTACGTGGTAGGCAGCTGAGACACCAGCCTTTAGTACTGATGTTCAGGGTATTCGGGCTCTGCAGCTTTATAAGACTGATAAATAAGTAAGCAGAAACACTAACTACACAGTAAAGATCAGCTTTGCAGCAAACAGCATAGTGGTAATCTGACAGATTTGGATTGCCTACAGAACCCTGGTGTAACCAGGCATTCCTCCCATCTGTTGTTCTTTATATGAGAATTCCCAGATTGTGCGCAATTGTAGGAGTTGTGGCTGCAGTATTTGTTGTGTGTGTATTTGCATAGTAACATTAATACATTTTTTATTCTGAAATTTAAATCCCATTTTCTTTGTTTTTATATTGTAGCAAATGTGGAAACCTTCCACCCGAGAGCTGCTTTTTCAGCCTAATATGCAGTTTAGGCTCGTTCATGGGTAAGTTGTTTTGTTGGCTTCATGTGTGTCTGTCCTCCATACGTGTTGTGTGTGCATTTCTCACTGGAGCACAATCTATGACTACATGGTTTAAACGTCTGTTAAAAGAGAATCTGTAAACATTCTATAAATGTTCAAACTGGCCCACTGATGTGTGTATTCTGACATTCCTGTGAGTGATTGCTTTTTGGCACATCTAGAGGGTCAATGACTAAGATGAGGGTTGCACATTGCAGTCCCTCAGCTTTGTACTGCTGGGATTGCCTAAGCACTACACAAACTGCAGTATAAAGTCAAATGTAATGTGGTCTTGCACTTTTGGGTGTATTATTGACTGCCACTGTAGTCGTACATAGCGCCTTTGAAATGAATAGGGAAACCGTGAACACACGTGGTTGTCCTGCATTGCAGTGGCTGGTAGTGTCACTATTGACAGTACTGTACAAATGTGGGGTTTAGATTAAAAATAGTGTAGTTTCCCACCTCTGAATATAATTAGAGCTTGTAATGATTAGTGAGTAGAGCCCCATACATATGGGCACCCTGAGGACCCTCAGCCTGCATTGGTCGGTCAGTGCTCTGTCCATATGTTTAGATTTCACAGAATTCATTAGACAGTTTTTACAGAATTACAAGATAAAACAATCCACATATGACCAGTAATAAGCATAATTCACATGCTACTGTGGTCAGAATAACAGTTATAAATGAACAGTCAACGAAATCTGAAGCCAAAATACACTTGTAATACAATTAATTGTATGTGTAGTACAGATAATAAATAGAAGATTTGTAGAAAAGTCTCATATTTTTATTTTCAGTTAAATATTTTTTTTAAAAAACATTGCTTCATACTGTCACAGTTGCAGTTTAGAATCCACACTCTGGGCCATATGCAATTCAGTTTTTCTCCTGAGTTTTCTCCAAGGTTATATTTTTAAATTTGTCAATAAACTGCCTTTTAAAGAGTAACTGTCAGGCTGCAGAAGCTAATTTAAACCTCTATTCTCCTGTGTTAAACAGTTTAGAAGGAAGCCAAAAAGGCATTAGTGAAGATAAAAATCTCTCTTACCTTTGATGTGTGCTTATCAGAAAAGCTGTTAGACCCAAGCAGGACGCAAGCCGCATACTATACTGCAAAGCATTCTGGGGCCCTCCCCTCGGCTGCTAATGAGACGTTACAGCAGCTTGTAATCAGTCCAGCGCATAGCACTGATAAATCTCCGGGCAGAGTACACTGCAGGAGTCAGCTATTGTTCCTAGCCACATGGCTAATTAATATTCACTGCACACTGTGGTATTCAGTACAAGCTTTTCTGTGATCAGGAAGCAGGGAGGACATGACGACACAATTGGCTTCATAGAAGACAGAAAAACATGGAACCTGCCATGAGCTGTCAGGAGCATCATTCTCTGCATATACTATATAAAAATTCTGTAAAGTACAAACGTGGACAGTGAAATGCATATGTAATGTAAGTACAGCCTACATTTAGCTACTGATATATGTGTTTATTTTCTCTGAGACCTTATACCTAACAGCTCCTCTTTAAGCCTCCAGAAAGCAAGAAAATCATCAAAATTTCGATAGCACTTTATCACCTACTTTTGTATACTTTTTCAAATTTGGAGTGCTGGAAAGTTATTTTAAATAGAATATGAAACATTATCTCCTAGGAAAACAAAACTCAGGAGAAAAAGTGAATTGCATATGGGCCCCTGTCTTAAGCAGGAAAAAAAGCAGAAGTAATGACTCTTTGAACTTTCCAGCAGCAACCCCTTATTAAGCTTATTAACTCTTCCTATCAGGGCTATTGAGTGAGAGTCGAGGAAAAAATGCACAGACTCTGACTTCTAATAAATTAAGGCTGCTTCCACACAGGGACGTTACAGGCGCACGTTAGTGCAGCCTGTAACGCTCCCCCAAAGCACAGCAATGTAACACAAGTGGGCTGTTCACACTGCCCACGTTGCGTTACATGTAACGCTGCACGTTGTAGTGAAAGTGCAGCATGCTGTGCGTTCTAGCGGCTTTAGCTGCGTTAGACTGTTTGCACATGCTCAGTGGGGGGGGCGGAGAGGAGGCGGGGAGATGCCGCTACAGTAGCTGCCACGCACATGGCTACTTAATATGCAATGCACTGGCGGCCGCTGATTGGCCAGCGGGACCACGAGATGCGGAGTGTCTCGCTCCGCATCACGTGGTCCCGCCGGCCAATCGGCGCCACCCTGGGAGACCTTATGCGGATAGAGCCGCCTAACGCGGCTCACTCTACCGTCCTCTCCTGTACCACCATGCGTTGCGTTAGGGGCACGTTATGCAACCATAACGTCCCCTAAAACGCAACGTCTTGGTGTGTAAGTAGCCTTAAACTGTAGTTAAAAGAGAAAATATTATGAAATTTTCTAGTTCTCCGATAATGCTCATCATAAATAAGGCCAGAAACCCACTAGGAGTGATTTCTAAGCACTAGTGATTTGAAAAAGCTCTTGCTAATGTAATGCTATGAGGGATTTTTATAAAATCACATAGCTCAAATTGGATCACACCCATTGCATTACATTAGCAAGAGTTTTCAAATCACAAAGCGCTCAGAAAAGCGCTCCTAGTGGGTTCCAGGTCTGACTTGCGTATACAGTTATTACAGTGTTAAGTCCACAGAAATGAAATAAACCAATCGCAAAAACAAGTTTTGTGCTGCTGCAATAAAGCAGTCGCTGTTTTTAAATCAGATATACATATCTGATTGTGACTGTACATCTGATGTGTACACATGAATCTTTTATATACAAAAAGTATACAAGTAACATCACTGCTGATTTGTAGTTGTCTGATTTGTAGCCTTATTTGTAGTGGTCACTAGTAGGGATGCGAATAATTCTGCGTTAATGGAGGTTTATGCAAATTTTGTATGCAAATGTATGCACTCCCTTTGCTCATGAAATCAACTACTATGATATAATGTTAAATTTGGGGTTGGTGACTACAAATTACGGTAAGTTACATAGTGGTACATATGCTCTCCCATCAGAGCTGTTGTAAATCCACTGAGAATGTTGTGCACATTGAACACAGAGGGGTTGCACTTCACTCTTGCATGTACCCACAGTTAGCTTGCCTATGGCTCAGTCTGTCTGCACCCACTACAAGTACTCTTACCAAGCACTAGTTTTGATTATTTACGGTAACCGCTACACTACAGCTAAGTTTAGTTAGAATGCAATGCTGGTGTACCGTACATAAAAAAAAAACCCACATAGGTATGCTTTAAAGTTAGTGTCCCCAACACATTGTCTGTTTAACAAAATTAATTGGAACGCCATATCAGCTGGGTTCCATTGCATAGATCTGCCTACTTGCAGAAAATGGCTCTGGTATTTTCTCTATCAGATATAATGTAGATCTGGAAA